>NC_064547.1:6693679-6993679 GCF_023856365.1 Brienomyrus brachyistius | reverse complement strand
AAGCTTGTTATCTTTCGGATGGATGAGCTTTTCGCGCTTCCTACGAAAAAAGTCAGATTTGTAGAGAAACAATAAAGAATACAAGCGAGCCGTCACTGTGCACACAAAGCTGATATTAATATTATTCCCTGCGGACGGGGGTCTCCGGAGAGGCCATGTCATGCTGTAAGGGTTCCCACTTCCTTCTTAGAGCTCAGATACACAGCCCCTATCCTTCCCTTTTACTAAGTCAGGTACTCAGCCAAGGGCACCGCATGCTCCTTTTTGAAACAAACACTAGTGTGACTATTGTTACTATTAATGTACATGTTTTTACTGTGTAAAGGTGTCTATTTTTCTATCCATCCATGCATCCATCCAACCATCCATCCATCTGTCATGAAGGGTGGAAATTAGGACGATTTCAAAGGCGCCTGAGTGACAGGAGGCCTAAAAAATCTGGAAAATAATAGGGCTGGTCTGGGTTAAGGGCGAAACATGATATGCTTTCATGGGGAAGTGACTGAATTCCGAAAACCGTTATCACCTGAATAAAGTGAGTAGGAGGCGAGTCTGACAACGCTGACCGACTTCTTTCTGATCCAGCACCTCGGCGCTGCCCTTCACTTCCACATCATTCATGACGCATACGTGTTCGGATCGAGAGGAAACGGAATCAAGCACGGCATGAGGCACAAAGAATAATGTATCCGTCTCCCAGATATGAACTCGGAAGACCTGAAATTTATTCTATGTTCAATCAATTGCAGAAAGAGTAAAGTAGTCCTTCACTCGCAGGACTGAATAAAGAATAAAAACATAAAGTTACAATGATCATGTGTTGTGTATAGACCTGGGAAAACACACAGCAAGGAAACATTTTTTAAGCTGTGTTTCAGTGCTCTGAATATAAACAAATCCTGACCTTGAAAACACATATTCAGAAATTCGACAGTAGAAAATATATGATATCCAGGCCAAATCTTCACTCTTCTTGTCGAAATCATAATTACTATGACAGCTACATATTCAGGCACTCTAGACCAGAAAATAAACTCTACTCTGCCAAAATCTTCATCACTCTTGTTGTGGAAATCATAATTACTACGACAGCTACATGAAATACAAAATACAAATGACCAGACAGATACAGTAAAGCAGACATACCTGTAATTAGAGACTGATATAATTGGTTAATCATTATTAAGTCGTGCAAAAGTGCAGAGCGCTTGAATTTGAATGAGCTGCGGTTGGGTTTCCTAAAATGAAAAGCAGAAAACAGAGATTATGTAATAAACCTAAAGAAACAAAACAGATTTCTGAGACTGATCTAGGCTATGTGGTTGAGAATCAGGAAGAGAGTGTGTGTGTGTGTGTGTGTGTCTGTATCTGTGTGTGTGTGCAGGGGGACATGTAGATGGTGTAAAGTATCTCAGAAACATGTTGCGTCAAAGGCCTGTTCATTTCTGCCCTGAGAACCGTCAGCGTGGGTCTGTCATGTTATGATGAGCACAGTGGGGAAGAAATGCCTTTAATTGTCCATAAATTACACTCATACCCCTAAGATTGCACGTGGGGCATAGGGAGCATCCCTCTGCCTCCCTTTCATCCCACCCAAAAAAAGGACAGGGTCACTGTTAGGCAGCTGCTACACCTCCAGTCACAAAAAAATAAAATACAACCACCGCAAGCACAGAAGGTGACAGACAGACATAAAAATTAAAAAGAAAAAAAAAACAACAAAAAAAAGACATATGGTGCAGCTTCAATTATCATTTGTTTTCTCAAGCGCCATAAACTCGGATCAAAATGATTCATATAATTGGCCATTTTAGGTCATTAAACCTGTGACAATTTATCACAAAGGCATTTAAAATAAACAGCTGCAAGTTAATATAAAAATAATAAATTAACAGCAGGTGACTTGTTAGAAATACAAAATATATATTTATACATATAATAAAAATTGTTTTACAAGGTAAAATAATCTGCATGCAAAATGCATTTTGTGAGTATAGATCATTATAGTATTAATTGTTTTTTTTTTCTTTTTACAATTGCATGCACGCATTTATTTACTTATTGTTGTGGCCTGGCATCCCACCCAGGCTCTTCCTCTATATCCTGGGACGGGCTCCAGGCTCATCGCAAATTTGCAGTAGATAACCAGTTATGGAAGATGGATGGATATTTTGTCAGGCTCTCCAGTGGAATGAAGAAGAGAAATTCTGTGCTGTGGTATTTCTTCATTACGGCGGGCAGAGCCCAGGATCACAGCGGGCAGCCGGAGGGGAGACAGGTCCCAGCTGCCTTTCGCACAGCACCGGGCCACCGCCTGACAAAGGCCAACAGGCAGCACGACACACTCACAGAGTAATGGATGCCTGGCCATCAAAACAGTCAGTTCGTCAATATTAACTTCCAACAGAAGCCCAAAGACACAGTGCATGTGTTGGGATAGTACAGGCTATTACTCAGCTATATCTACTGATTCTGATCTGTACAAACTATGGTGGCGGCAGGGGGCAAATCTGAAAAAAGAAAAATCACAAAGACTACTAATCTTGATTCATGCCACACCCAGGCATATTAATCAAACCCGCAGCCATATTAATCAAATCCAGACTAATTCACAGTACACACTCTCTTGTTCCACTGCAGTCAAAAGAGTTGCTGTATCAGCTGTCCAGGTTTTTATTGTACCGGTTATGAAAATCACCGCACCCACTGTCCCGGCTTTAAAGTATCCTAATTTATTGACAAAAGAGCTGTCTCAACACACCGGCGATACCCCCATATCTGAACGCAACGCAGGACCAGGTGTCATGAGAGATTGGGCAGTGTCTCGAGAAAGGGGGTGTTTAAAACAGACATCATGCCGCGCTCGCTAGTAATGAACGGTCGCGCACAATGTGCGTCCTGATGTGTGACAGACAGAATGCGCGGGAGCGCAGGCCAGTCGTCGCGACACCTGCGACATTTTGTAACGATCCACACCGCTGAGCACCTGTATATTACAGCAGGGGGATGATGCAACCTCAGTGCTACAAAGATTCACGGAATATCTGTGCCTTTCTATTTGTGTGAGTCAGTAAGCGCTCTGTGTGATGCTGAGAGCGAGGCGAGGATTAGCCCGTAGGCTAATCAAGAAAAAATTCCCAGATTTCCACAAAGGACATAAACCGTTAAATCTCAGGCAGCCAAAAAGATTGTAGAGTGAATTACTTCAATGTGAGGCTTTAGGACATAGATACCATTATAAGTACACTAAAACTTTGGTGTGCATGTATTCATTATTTATCCTAGGATTGGTCTTGTTTGACGAGGATGCAACCCTTGCATACTTGACTGTACTTGTTTTCTCGTCTACCGTCATCTTCCATTGCCGCAGATCAGTTACAATACTGAAGAACAGAAGTACAGAGGAGGGTAGAAATTTCCAGATGTCGTTCTTGCCCCTCCCCAAATATCAAGGGCACATCGGCTGCACACTCCTTGGGGGGGAACTGATTGCACGATCCGGAACAAATTGTGTTTCGATCTGCATGCGGACAACAGTCCACCTGTTGAGTATCCCTGTTCTAAAACGAGCCAATGGGCTTATTATGAATGCTAACAGATGACTCCAACACGAAGACCAACATGGAGCCCGGCGTCCCTCGTGCTGCAGCCTCTCTGCCTCATTGTAACACCAAGTGTTATTAAGATGAGGCACGCCGCCCCCTTACCGCACAGCTACCGGAGGCTTGGGGCCAGGAGACGAGAGCATTCCTCAGTGTTTTTTCATCAGACTGAAATGAAACTAACCCTGCAGTACCAGGTGAGAATGTGCTTTAAGCCAAACCGCTTGCTGCTCGAAGCTGCCCGAATGCGAATGCATCCTCAGGATACACAATCTCATGATGAATAGAGAGGAGAAATCAGCATTTTAAATGAACATTTTCCAAGTTAGCAGCACACTTTCTGCATCGCCAGACCTCCAATGAGCACACTCTGCTCGTGGGATCCTCTCCCTGGACAGTAGGGTGTGCTTAGGTGAGACCTACCTGCTCCTTCACGGAAGCCAAGATAGCAGAGGTGGTCTCTGTCTCGGTGGCATCCCCATTGGAGCTGTTTAGTACCGGGTTCAGCATGGTGGTCTTTTCTGCGTCAGAAGCTTGCTCTGGTACGGGCATAACTCCTACACGACAAGTCAACAAACCCTGGTCAGTCTGGCATTTCCAAAGTACCACACCAAAGATATTAATATAATACAGTGCAAAAGTCTACAGTTGTTTACCTGGGTAGTAAGTGTACATTTGGTCAGAAAAAAACACAATTCAACATTATTATATGCACACACAGAGTATCACAAAAAGCCCAGTAATTCCTCTGTTGTCCAAAAAGTTACTGATATCTTGTAGGACGAACATCACTTTCCCAAACGTGCCCTCGGGGGCCATTCCAGGTTTTCATGAAATTTCACCACCAGAGCACTTAAATTAACTTAATGGCAATTATAAATAAATTGATGGGGTAGTGATCAACCAAACATGATGTGCTTGTGGTCAAGTCAACAAAAATATGGGTACATTGGATGGTTACTATAAATGCTGGAATCACTTCAAGATAAGATGTGAAATGGCTAAGCTAACATAGTTTGACAGACGTAAAATCAGTTGTACACTACCACGAATATCATTTAAAGTAATTTCCTTTGGTAGCCAAATACACAAATACACACACACACACACACACACAGACACACAGACACACACAGCCTTGGTCTTTACTGATACCTGAATCAACAGATCAGGTGATTTACTATCTGGGTTGCCATATTAACAGAACACTTACTGACTATGTACGCAGTATGAATCACTGACAGACAACCCCCTGACCAAGCCAGCTAAACATTCCCATTAATGACAAATGACCCACAACACGCCGGTATCCATCCATCCATCCATCCATTTTCCAAACCGCTTATCATACTGGGTCGTGGGAGGTCCGGAGCCTATCGTGGAGACAATGGGCACGAGACAGGGAACAACCCAGGATGGGGGACCAGCCCATCGCAGGGCACACTCACACACCATTCACTCACTCATGCACACCAATGGGCAATTTAGTAACTCCAATTAGCCTAAGCATGTTTTTCGGACTGTGGGGGGAAACCGGAGTACCCGGACGACATGGGGAGAACATGCAAACTCCGCCCAGGCGGAGACTCGAACCCAGGTCCCAGAGGTGTGAGGGAACAGTGCTAACCACTGCACCACCATGCCGCCCCCACGCCGGTATCAAGAATGTCAAAACCCAAAGTAAACCAAACCTACGCGGGAAAAACCACGACTTTCAACCCCAGCTTTAAATCATCTTTATCATTACATAGCTGCACAAAACAACAGTGAGTCGGTCATTGACTGCACATACAATTAGTGATAAAGAGTATAAAAACACATACTGAGACAAATGAATTTGGGGAACATCGACTGCCCACACTGCGTCCAGCCGAGGAGCTGCATCCATTAATAAAGAGAACTTTCCTCATATATCATGACAGTATGCCTCCACAGAGGAGAGGTCTTAGAGAAAATCTAATTATGTCTACTTAAGCTTCTATTTTCTAAAAGTTAATCTAATTTAATCTAGCTTTCACACATTAGCATGCTGTGTTATATAAGTCGCAGTGGAGACTGCCACGCAAACCTCAGTGAGGATCTGTGCCAGTCTGGGTTCCTGTGGTGCCTATGATCTCCGGAGAAGCCGTGGACCATATACCTTAACCTAATAGACTGTTGTAGGTTCCATGCTTCTATCTGACAAATCAGAAAGAAAAGTGCCACCATGCTGGCAGAACTTGACAGCACTACAGCTTGAATACGAATGTACTACGGCGACCGGTTCCTGGAACTGCCGCTGCTCCATCCCAGATTTTAATTCGATCCAATCAGAAAAGCTGAGCTGACGGGACGGCTTGCAGTGGCCTGCGGCGGCGGCTCCTTCATCGCCCCGCTCGCCTGACCCGATGATGTGTGAATATCAGCCACTCTGCGGAACGCAGGATCAGGTACTAATGATCAGCCGAGGGCGAATTTATGAGGTTCAAAAGCAGAAAAGAACCTGCCCTCTTGACTTTTCAAATGACTGTTTTTACAAGATAAAAAAACATAAAACAAAACCAAGAACCATAGTTAATTGAGGTAATCCCTAGAGGCAACAGACTATCTGAATTAAGGAGTGTGAGAGTCTGCAGTAGCAGGGTTGCCTGCCCTCCCACATCTGGCATGACACGCACACAAGAAATCTTATAGCAAATCTATAATATTAATTTATAAACCTAAAATTAGCTACATAAAAAGCATTGGAGGTAGTCTGCAACCCTGCAGATTATTTGCAAGGTAATAAAACTGTTACATACATATAAATGGGAGTGCATGTGCGTGCAGACTTGAATTTGTCCTTCTAGAACATGTATAAAATAGAAGGGGAAAAAAAACTTTAAAACTTTTTTTTAAATGTCATTTGGCAGTAATATATACCTAATTAGTTGTGTGTGACAGAGTCTCGCTGGGTGGTGAACTTGGTGAAGTTCACCACTGCTGCTTTTGCATGAGTCCTGCATGCACTCTTTAAGCATTGCGCAGTCATGGAAAGTATGCATGTTTTCTGAGAAATGTAACAAAAATGAGGAGGATAAAAGCAAACAAGAACTGGTCACCAACAGACATTCGTCATTCAACGTATATAAATTTTGTCCGTCAAGAAGATTCTGAAAAAAGCAAGTGATTTGATGGTGTTGCTTCAGAGCAGCAACAGTAACTAATCTGATCATTTACGTCTGAGAAATCAGTTGTCAGAGTAACCAAAATGTGAGTGAACTACAGGCATCCCGCTTCTCTTGGAATACTGTATATGGTATTTCTAAAAGGGAAATCTATTTCGGTATTTCCCAATAAAATATGCCAGAGGGAGTATCGTCATACCGATACCACCACCCCCCCCCATCCATCCGTCTCCATGACATAAATATGTAGGTGACAATCTGCAACTAGTACTGACTTTCCATCCAATGTAAAGACAGAGTCCCCTGGAAAATAATGACTTCGATTTGGCTACAGTTCATTTTAAGTACATTTTCCACTCTTGTTTTATAAATATTGCAATTTTTTTTGTAGTTCAGCCCTGATTTGTATGGAAATAAATTAATAGAGTAGTCTATAAACCAGAGAATTGTTAGAATTGTGTTAAAAAAAATTCAAAAATTGCCATACACCATAACTGCCCAGGGCACAAGCTATTGAACTCTATTGTATGCTACCATTTCAATTTAATTTATTTTTATTTTTCACTTAATTTATTCAAGCTGCTTTTTAATGTTTTAAATTATTCTTTTGCAGCCACTAGTAATATCTCAATTTTGTACGGAAAGAAATATATATTTTTTTCTTCTTCTGAGTGACGGACAGGTAGAGGTATGGCTAACACTCACGCGAACTGGGCTTATGGATTCAAGTTTCCGAGATGAACTGTGAATTCTTGCGTACGAGAAGATTATTGATATCTGATGACAAGTAATACTGCTGGGTTCCGGAATACTCAGTGGTGCAACAAAATAAGAGAATAAGGAACAGGTGCGAATACTCACAGCCACCTGACTCATGATTGATATAACAAGAGGTCAGGCCCCTACCACCCCCCCCTACTCAGACGACCTTTCAGACTTGCAACTCTCTATAGAAACATATATCTTTTATAGTAATGTTTCAATTGGTTAGACGGTCAGTCCTAATCACTTTTGTGCCCTTAGCAGCAGACTGACCATATTTTCTCTGAAGCACATTTTAAGTAAAAACAACCCTTTAACTTGTATCCCTACAATCTATTGATCGTACTGGAGTAATTTAATTAGCTACAATTTCTCATCCATCGATTCTCATTCGCAAAGAACTTTGTGCAATATGGCCTGTGGGTAACAACAGAGAGAAACTCTAACTGTAATATGGGCGTTCCATCTAGGGTGTGTTTCTGTCTTGTGCCCTGTGCTGCCTATGATAAGCTCTAGTCCCCCCAGCCCAGGATAAGAAGTAAGGAGATGGATGTATGGTAAGTACAGGTGCTCTTAAGAATCTGTGCCTCATGCACCTTGCTAATTGACAAGGAGACTCAATGACCCCTAATCCATAAGGCCGCTTCTGACAGTGTGGGGGGGGGGGGGGGGGGGGACTCTACCACTAGCTTGCTGCTTCATAAATATCTCATAAGACAGGCAGTCCGTGCTCTATAGCAACATTGTGAATTCAATACATCACAAGCCAGCACTGCGCAGAAAAAAAAAAAGTTTAGGCGAAACACAACTTGTATTTGATACAGGCGATAAAATATATTTAAATATGTCAAGAGGCAACATGGTTTTGGTACACATTATGTTTTTTTCCCACGGAAAATAACTCCTAACTGAACCGAAAAATGTTTAGAAAACAGAGAATTACTAAAAAATATCGTTGTTGAATTAGGTTTACATTTCCAGGCGTGACAGAGAGGAAATTAGCTTCACTGAAAACAACATGGCCGTATGTTTTACAGTACACTGCAGGGAATGCGAATTCTGGGGTTTATGAAATGAGCTGCTGTACACAAGAGAAACTTTACACAAGCCATAGATTATACTGCTTAGCAACCGTGTATCGCTCCCGGCTGAACGTCTGTCACCGCGGGCTGAGACCAGGAGCGGCATAAAGCTCAGCGTGTCGATAATGTTAAATCAGTCTTGCAATGGAAGTCGTATCTACAGTAGATAAATACTGCAAATAATACCCCAATACGGCTGAAATTTCTGTTTGTGGAAATGTCTCAGTTGGGACGGAGAACAGAATTGCATGATGGGGGTTTGGCAGTGATAAATAGGGTTATTTAAGGGTTTACTTTTTCCGGGGCAATATAAGAATTGGGCAGGACCAGATCGAATCCACACCCAAGGAAACAGGAGTCAGGTTCACAAAAAGCAATAATTTTCTATATAAAATATAGCCAAAGTTTTTGGGATTAGTGCAGAATATATAGATTTTTTACATGTAAGAGGGGAGAGATGAGTTTGAAGCGTCCTGGTCACCTGACTCGGGATCTGAAGACGAAAGTCACACTCCGAATCAAAATCATTTAGACAAAAATCGCAGATATGTTTAGAAACATCATATCATGGCAGATCTGAAACGAGGCAGTAACGATTACCATTTTTAATATACGAGAGCACCTACCTAGTAAATTGAGCGCATGAAAACATTCTTATGTGGCATCAATCATACATTGCAGATAAAAAACAAACCATTAATTAACAGCAGTTAACTCATTACAAGAGCAGAGTAAATTTATTTTCATGAAAATGCCAAAGGTTATTATTGAAGTGACTTCATGTACAGCGATTTCAATATGTCAGTATGCAAACAAGGCTCCAGTTAGTCTCATTAAAATGCAACGCACTGTTAATTTCACAGAGGTAATTATCTGTCAGACTGCCCAGACACAACCTCTGCACATCACAATCACCGTGTCAGACAAAAAATAATCAAGATTTGTCTGTGTGTGAGTTTATTAAATCTTTCACCTTGATTTATTTGGAAGGCAGTAATCCTTGAAATAAAAAATGATATCGTAGATTCAAATAAGCTAGTACTATGCATTTGTTATAAAATATGTAGCAATAACTGTTTTGGGACTAGAGATAGTCTTTTCTGATGTGTTGGCAAAGATCGTTAAGATCATTAAGATCGTTAAGAAGAATGATTATCCACCAGACAAAATGATTTCAGATGTACTTTATAGATGACAGGGGGAATCTAAAACATTATTTTACTACCAAAAATCTTTCTCAATTGACACATTTATATTAGAAGCAACCCTTAACTAGCATGGGAAGAAATTCTGGTGAACTCATTACATCTTAGTTGACAAAAATTATGAAAAATACAAAAGCTTTAACTCACCATTTGCACTTTCAGTATGTTATCACGATGTGTTCCTCTCCACAGAAAAAGGCGTATTAACAAAAAGGATACATACATAATATTAAGGGGAAATACCAGAAACACTTTTGTTTTTCAGCTCTAGAGGCTGAAGATGACAGCCAGAGATAATGGCGTGTTCACAAATCCTTATCGACACTGTCATCAAAGATGCCTCTTATGCAAACGTTGTTACATTTACTTATTCGGCAGATGCTTGTGTCCATGGTGGCGTGCAAGCGAGGCAGATCGTACGCCGCAAATGTAAGAGGAGGAGAGCAGGCAAGCAGCACCCAGACCAGGAGCAGAGGTCAGGGCGGGGGAGTCGAGAACACCACAGCAAGTCAAGGGCCGAACACTCGCACCAGGCTTTTAACTGATAATCGTAAATCTAGAACATTCCACTCACCATTCACTTCTACAAATGATGAGCCAGAGTTTACCAGGCAAATAGAAAAGTCGCTCACACATTAAACGGTACAATCAGACCCAAAACGACATGTCGTCTCTCCACAGAGAAACAGTCAATTGGGAAGAAACTCGTTCAATCTATGATGTCAGTTTGACTGTCCAATCAGATAGTGCTATTTAGTAGACTTAACTTAATTAAGTCTAATTAAATTAGACCTCGTACATTCGACACAAAACACCCAACCTTCTGTACAGTTAGATTGGGGTAATTATTGTACTTGATTTTAACTCAGATAACCTTTCAGTAGTGTGCAGAAACATATATTTACACAGTATGAATCCCTCTGCGTATTGGATAAAAACAGTGTATCAAGCAAACGAATCAACAAACAGCAGAGAAAATCAATAGCATTTAAGGCAGGTTGTGCTTATATATTTGTAAACAGCAATCTCTAAAGGCATAAAAAAAATCAAATAGACCACCTGTAGAGCCAGTATTTGGTTTACTGCCTTAATAAAAACTATGCAATGTCTCAACACTAAATGGAATATTATTCCACAGTTGTTTGCAAAGACAAATAACCTGAATGATTAAGAATTTCTCTCCCCGCTCCTCCCTCCCCCAGTCCAGTCTATCCTGGTTTTCACATTCTCGGTTCCCCCCCCGATCCTCTCTCCCACACCCCAAAGTATCCCGTGTTTTACATTCCAGGTTCCCCCCAGCCTCCCATCCTGCCTCCCATTGCTTGGTCTATCCCATTTTTTACATTTTTATGCCCCCCCCATGCTCAATGCGCCGTGTGTCGTGACACATTACTTCAAGGACCGTCATTGAAACGATCTCCTATTTGTGTCACAGTGGCCCTTGTGTGGCACAACTAGCCCGATGGCCTTATTCACACCCCGCATTGATGAGTCCTGGTCGCTCGACACCCTGTCAGTGGATCGCGGTGTTTCCCTCTCATACTCAGCAGGGACTCTCCACGCTGGACCGTGAGCACCCCACAAGCCTTGCTGTTTTGGAGAAACTCTGACCCAGTCGTCTGGCTATAACGATTTCGCCCTTGTCATAGACTTTACCGCCGTCCATCGCTTATACATTCAGCATGGTAACGACGACGGCAAATGTTAGCTTACCGTTTGCACCATCTTTACGAGCTAGTCAACATTATTCGGTTCACATGGGCATACATGTGTCATAATGCTTTAGCTCATTGATTATTTATATATATATATATATATATATATATATATATATATATATATATAATTATATGCATTTATTTGATTATTACTTGTTAGCTCTTCACAGTTAGCAAACTTAGTAAATAACTAATTAATCCTTCTTCAGTTAAATACTAATCTGTTCTACCACCCAAATTAGAAAGCTGAATCATGGTTAGGAACTTTGAGTAATTGTTATCTTAAAAAAATTACTTTGTATAGGTTCCTGCCCAAGCTAAAGCGACTACGTGCAGGGACAGTATCACAGAGTGACACTGCATCCACATCTATACCACATGTTGAAAATACTTCAGGTTGTAACCATTAATAGATCACATGTTGTGACACATTCACTAGAATTTAGCAGCAGTACTCCCAAGCTTAAATTAATTAGAGGTCACTCTGATTGAGAAGCAGAATTCACAAAGGGCTGGGAAATCAGGCCTGAAAACGACTGATCTACTTTGGGTATTTCTGTATTCTTACTGTTCACAATCTCAAGCTGAGGACTTAACAGAAGACAAAGCAGAATCTGATTCCCCAATGCTTTGAGTTTATTCTTCTTGCGGTTCTTGTTAAAGTAAATAAATATTGAATATGTCCTGGATGCTTGTTAATTTATTGGATGAGTAACTAGCTGATAGACATTTGTATCTGGGGATAGCTATCAACAGACAGTGATTAAAAAGATAAGGATTTGGCTTTATCTGGTTACTTACCAACTGAACGGAATGTTCCAATGGCTTATTCACAGATCGATTATCTAATTCGATAATTTATCCCCATCTGCATCTGTCGTACTTAAGGGAAGACGATGACAGCAGAGGCAGCCCATTGGCTGATCGACTCGATAATTGATTAACTAGTTAAGCCAGTGTTAATCTTATTTATATGGAATTTGCAACTACTTCGATTTTCAGTGATCCAGGGCAACTTCAGCATGTCAATTTGGCTACTGTAGACAGATTAATCTTTGTGACAGATCCTGAGAAAGGTAGAGGATACGGCAGTAGCCACAATTTAGCATAAGATAAACAAAATGTGAGCCTTTGAACTCAACAGGCTGGCAGGAAGATTAAGAGGAGAGGAGATTAGAAGCTATCTGTAGAGTAGCATAGCTAGCCGGCATGCAACTCCAGCTTCTGATACTCTTAGCTGGCATGAGCAGCAGTTCAGGCCAGTTGTAGGTAGCTTCAGGCCCCATAGGATCCAGGGTAACATCTCCTGCTTTGTGACAGACACCTGAAATGTCGGGAGGGGTGGAGCTTATTCTCTGTGCAAAAGCAGCAGTGACCCAGGGAAGACCAACCCCAAGGTCTAGTTGACTTTTGCTTTCTTTAAAGGGACGGTACAAAATAAAATGTTAAGGAAGAGATTCCAGCAGTGCAGCTCACTTAATTGTGATTGGTTATTGAGAAACATCAGATGTGTTTGACGCAAATGTGGCATTGTCATAAGTATCCATCCACGTTACAAACCTGCTTATGCAGTACAGGGACGTGAGCCTAGAACCTATCCAAGCCAAAGCAAGCGGCAGAGCAAACTCCAGTCCACCCAGAGTAGGAATTAACTAATACAATACTGTAATAGTGCAAATATAAATTACTGCTTAAATGGTTGATGCCCACAGGTTCTTGAGACAGTGTATTGTTTAAAAACTGCCGTAACTGTTATTCAATAAAGGGCCCATTGTAAATGAAGGTAGATGATTTTTTTGATGGACTATGAAAAGTAATTATGTATGGTGAGACTTTAAAAAAGCTGCCCCATTGAAAGATTCACAAGGCAGCGCATAAAGCGGCAGGCGAATTACAAAGTTGCACATTACCCAACACGTTTGTGTGAGATTCATTTAAAAAACGCTGCAAAGTATTAATTAGCACTCACCATTCTTAATTAAATGTCACGGAATCGCTTTAAAATTTGTTCATAAATTACATGAACAATTACGTAGCAGGTCAACAGATTCCAAAATATGCAATTCAAATGGCCCACTTATTATTATGTTCTATTGAGCTAGTAAAAGTGGCCTGGACACTAATGATCCACCAGATTCCCAGATGTCCGAGCACTAAGGGGGCTGCAAAATGCGTGTTTCAGGTTTTACTTCGCAGGTTTAATGGGACTCACAAAAGCCACCTCAACTCCACATAAGCAAGCAAAGCTTAGGGTTCCAGGGTTTTTGGGTTAGGCTTAGGAGACCGGAACCACTGCAACAATGTGGACGGCGAGTCCCTGGCTTTGCTGCCTTGTCCCCAGTAAAGTGCTCAGTGACTGCTCTAGGGTGGGTTGTACTTCATAACAGGGTTGGGGCCATTCAGAAATGCAGTCCTCAATTCCAATTCAAATCAGGACATGGAATCAGAGTTGGAATTTAAATTTGCCAGAAATTCAAATTCAGTTCCAATTCTGTTCCCCATAGTTTTTTTTCCAATCCCAACTCCTGTTCCATTTCCTGATTTGGACTGGAACTGATGAATGCATTCCAGAATGGCCCTAACCCTGCTTCAAAACTTGTTAGCCATTTAATGTGAAACAATTGTATATCCAGTAGGGCTAGAGCCCAATCAAGTAACTCCTGGAAAGATGTACAAAAACTCATCTAAGCAGTTGTTGGTCTGTATCATATTTTCTATAGTTATAGCATCCATCCATCCATCCATCCATCCATCAAACCACTTGTCTTGGTCAGGGTCACATGGGGGCCTGGAGCTAAGGCAGGGGTGCACCTTGGATGGGAAGCCAGTTCATCACAGGGTACACAGACAACAAGCATCCAGTCATTCGCTGCAAGCAATTTCGAGATGACAGTTTACCTAACAGCACATCCTCTGACTGCGGCCATATTTGAAATACGGTGATATATCAAAACCACATCAAGAGCTGTATGCCTATGCATATGTACACACACATATATCTGCAGAAAAAAAAAAACGTAAATGTGAAAAAAAAACAAAAGTAAAACGAGATTCATCACATCAGTTTGACACAGACAGGCATCCTTACAGTGTCTTATTAGGGGCAACATTGGAAATAACATAAGCATCTCTCCATTTCTGTTGCCGGCTAACTGGCTCCAAAATTAATATTTCTGCTTAGAGAACCGTCTGGAAACTTCCGCTAATGGGCTTACTATGCCAATTTAACGCAGACTTAATTGCCGCACCACCGTCGTGACGCTTGTGTTTTATGGGCCTCCTTCCTGGCTGCTTTAGCCGCAAGGGAGACTGTAATTCTCACACACTGCGCCATCAGTTATTTAGAGGGTAGTAACTCCTCCGGACAAAAAGCTACAGCAGTGGGATACCTGATTGAAAATGGTGCGTTAAAAACAGCAGGAGCCCCCTGGTGGGGGACTCGTTTTATGCGACACGTTGCTCCCGAAGCAGCAGGTTTACAAAAATAAACTATCACTGTATCTAGGAAAAAAAAAAAATAATAATAAGAAAGAAAGCAAACAAGCCAGCATCACATGAACACATTCAGGGAACCAGAAGGCGGGCAGGTTTTGACAGATTTTTTATAAAATGAAGACAGAAGGTGAGGCTCCTTCTAGAAGGTTCTGGTATATTATATATAGCAGCTGCCATGAGCACAGCAGACAGGGCTGCACTACCTCGGAGAGCGGCGGGTCCCTGCAGGGACTGACAGTGATCCGCGTCCGGCGGATTGTGCCCCATGTCCCAGTCTGCCCGAACTCCCCCCTCCGATCCCGAGGCCGCTGGTAGTGTGGACTGACCACCTGCTCCGCTGACAGTTCCCGCTCTCTCTCTGCCGACAAGGAGCGGCCCGGAAAGCATTCTTCGGAATGTCAAAGTCGCCGGAGCACGCTGTCAGGGCCATTGCTAGATTCCCCTGTCCCCCCAGGCCCCCCTCCCGCAGCCTCGATACTCTGGAGAATACCATGTCTGCCATTTCCAGTGGCAGAAATCCTCCCCCTGCCCCCCTGCTGCCTCAAGCCGCCCCCAAAAAAAGTCCATCTAATTCCCCTCCTCGCCTCCTCCATCGCTGGAACCTTCTAGAAGGAATTCCACCTCGTTGTCACATGTTTATTCCAACGCACCAGGATGACGGTATTCAAGATCTAGCAACTGTCCGTCTGTATAAAGCGAGAATAACAGAAGCTGCAGGTGTAAAAACACTACTCCGAATTTCAGAAATCGCTATAAAAGAGGAGCTCCCAGTAGCAGCATGTGTGCATCTGGGGCTATAAACCTGAAAGTCTCTGTTCCTTTTCCTGTTTTGTGTTTCCATTTTTACATATTTACTGCCATTATATACTCAGGAACACTTTTCTTAAGGCCAGGTTTTTAATGATTTATAAAAAAATAATAATACACTCATAAAGCATTATGAACAAATATTTATAAAAAGGCATAACACATTATAGCCATGTGTATTATGCATTATGAATGCTTTATGAAGCTCTGAACTATAATGCACCTTTATAATGCACTATAGATACCTTTATAATGCACTTTAGATATCTTTATTATATAGTCAGTATAAACACTAAGGATGTTTTCTACTGCATTATGAAGGTATCAACATGTATATGTATGTGTGTGTTACGCCTTCTTATAAATATTTATAGCCATGTTTATAATGCTTTATGAATGCATCATAACACATTATGAATGTTTATAAATTACTAAAAACATGGCCTTAAGTAAAGCGTCACCATAAGTTCATTAATCTAGTAAAATAACCTAATGCAGGTTTGATCTCCATAGTTTTATTCTTAACATAAAGGAGGCATTCACAAATACATTGATAGACAAATTACTCTTCGTTCTGGTGGAACATTCTCGAAATGGAATAATGGAGAATATTCTTTTATTGAAAATGTATTTGTTTTACTTCTGCCTTGGAATGCTTAGACTGCAATCCACTGTGAGCATTTCACAACAGAAACAAAGGACTGTTTGAGCAAACACAATACAGCCCGAAAAATATTAACAGATGACACATTGACCATTTTAAAAAAGCAATCTGTTTGTTTCAATGCCACCTCTAAATACAACCCCCCCCCACCCCACACACACAAAGAACACATTTGGTTAAATAAATAAAAAAATGGGTCACAGAATAGTCAGAGCCACACAAAAATGTGACCTTAGAATAGGCCAGGCCATTTCTCTCTGACGGTGCATTCAGTCGTGTCCTTGCCACCGTGAATAGATTCCCTCAGCTAGCTGCACTGTTTGTATGATGAACGAAATGCCCGGTTACGCTTTTGTGGCCCGTTCAGGCCCAGCTATCTGCGGGAACAAGGCTAAGCACGGACGCATCCGCCAGACCGTTCCAGAGAACTCGAAACTGCGCAGCCAAGAATCCACAGGGCGAAGGACGTGTTCGCAAAAATGAAGCGAATAGCTTAGTCATTTATGACACATAACGTAAAGAGAATAAACCGTTCAAACACTTGTCACCAAATGCACAGAATGCCTACAATGCTGCCTGGGATAAGCTCCAGATTCCCCTGCAAGCAGGAGGAGCTTCTAGAAGGTGCATGGACGGATGAATGGATGGTTGGATGGAGTAATTACATTTTAGGCCGGTATAACCTTCACTGTGCTACCATAAAATGGAAGGAAAATTGAAGCTCTTTTAAATTACATAAGACTTGTTGGGCTCAAGGTACAAGGGGGTAAAAAAAAACTCTTGTATTTTGCTTGGTTATGGTTAGGGCTGGGTAGGGGTTAAGGTTCTCATAGTTAGCGTTAGCATTTTTCTCATAGAAATGAATGAGCTTGCCCGAGATGTGTGTGTGTCTGTGTGTGTGTGTGTGTGTGGTTATATGAAAGTCACTGTTTCCTCAAACTGGCCGAGCTCTCCTCTGCAGTGGCCACACGACGGGCAGTTTGGAAAAGAAAAAACAATAGCACCTCCTCCGAAGCGGAAAGAGCCAAACCAGTGACAGGCCTTCATTTCCATTCCCCGACTCGGCACCTGGGAGCTCGTGTTTTGTCGGAGCTGAGGAAACACGCTGCCCTCAGATCCATGTCACGGACTCTGCCAGTCCTGCTTTTCCCACCTGAGACGTGATGGACTGTCCCCCTCTCGTCATTTAACCTGTCAAAGCAATAACCCCCCCACTCCACCCCACCCAGAGCTACACTGAAGCTGTGCTTTGTTGTGCTTCTGAAAAATCTGATAAAATTCCCGGAAGCTATTCAAGCCATTTGTGTCCCAGGTCAACTATGATCAAACGTATCTTCACTGTCCTACATCAGTAGCCGTATGTCTAGAACTGTAAGATTAACCGGCAATTTCTCACCAGGTTGACATCCAATACTAGCAATGTTACATGCAACTTAACCTCAAAAACACACATAACGCAATTCCCACAAAAATTCTTGAATTAAAGAATATAAGAGCAATTTCCAGCAATATTAAATATAACAAAAGACTTTCCGAAATTATTATATAGTTATTTGTAAAATATCTACTTCTGCTCTATGAGATGAGGCTAGGTAAGGACCTGCAGATTTGTAGAGTATGTTCATAATGCCTGTTTTCTCTAACAATCATGTGTCCCATCGATCTAGAATGCTATTTCTAGAGTATTTGTGGTTTAATGGGCACATTATCCTGTCAGTGCACTTTCCGTTTTTGCTGGTGTAAAGACTGAAGACACACAGCACATCTTGAATATCTATACAGCACCAGGAAATGGAGCCCTTACGAATAGGAGATCCAGCTGGAAGGTGGTGATGAGGTCGATGTCAGCCTGAAAGTCAGGTCCCCCACGCCCCTGCCCCTCTGTAATAGGATGGTCAGCACAACAGGGTGCCTGGAGGTTTGCAGGTGGGATCCAGGTGATCACCGCCCTCCTCCAAGCTCGCTACGTCAACACAGCAAAAGCCACAACACGAAAATAAGTGGGCGGCCGACAGCGTAAACATTCAAGGAGGCGTTTGCCAGCGTTCTGCCCTCCCGTTGGCCATTATGCGTTGGCAGGGAAACCTGCAGTGAGACTGATTGGCTGTCCCACATTGGGAGAAAACAAAATAAAAGTCTCCACCTTTACACATATTCTTTGCTGCTCTCTTCAATTACAAGCCCGCTCCTGCTTTGAAATCTTTGAAACCTTTTCAAGGCATAATCATCATCATTTACATACTCTATACTGAACGCATAATTATGCTGATTCTCACTGACCTACAGAAAATGATGTGAAAATATCACCACATTAGTATTTAAATTACTATTTACAGAAAATACTGTCACAAAGCAGCAAGGTTACAGAAATATTTCCATTTTCGTAAGGAAAACAATAAGAAATTATTACTTTAAGATTCCAATAATAATCACACAGAAATAAAGAAAGATCATTTATTATAAACTACAGTCCAGCAATGTTTTCTAAAACATCCAGCCATATGGTTTGGGGTTTTCAGCTTTTTAAAATTACCCTCTAAAGTCCAGCAAACATGAGCTGCTACAAAGATAGATGGATGTAATTTAAAACTACATAAAATATAATATTACCTGTGAATAATACATACATCTATACACACACACACACACACACACACATATATATATATATATAATCTCAGCTGTCTTGGGAGAAAAGGGATAAGCTGCTGTAACAGATGAGAAAAGCAGCCGTTTCATACTTAATTGCATTTCTTTTTTGACACTCAATTCAACTCATATTATGTTTTTAAAGCACGAGTATGCCAATACTTCATTATCCATTCTCGTTCCCTAATAATTATATTTTTCATATTTCCTCTCATAAGAAATCAAAGTGGACGACAGAAGGCAACTGTGCAAATAGAGAAGCAAGAATCGGGAAGGATAATTCCTTAAAGGTACTAAATCGCAATCCCCGGAAAGATAACAGGAAAGACAAAGAACACATTACGGCAGCATCTACTAAGTCAGTGACAAAGAAAACAAATACGGAAAAATAAGGAGTGTTTTCCAGAAGGTCCCAGAATCTACAAAGATGCTGCAGCCTCAGGTGGCCATGCTGAGGGACTTTAAATGATCACATGATGACTGATGGAACAAGGATCAAGCAGATCTGGAAGCAATACACAGAAGTCCTTTATAGCAAAAACATCAACAACCAAGATATGTTTAATGAGGTCAGATGCATGGAGGCAATACGAGGTCATATTAGCCTTGAGTTCAGTGCCAAAAACAAAGACCATGAGGATCGATGGAATTCCAACAGAAACATTACAAACGATTAAAAAAGACCAAATTATGCAAAGTTATGATGGCTATGCTATTATGCTTATGTTGAAAACAACTAAATGTCTTGCTGTTTCAAGAGATCAGTTGATATTCTAACCCAAAGAAAACAGGGTGATTGAGTGACGCACTGACAGAGTGTACAACCTACCTCGCAATTTCCCTCATCTCACATGCCAGCAAGATTATACTTGACATGACATATCAAGTCCGAAACACTTAGGGCCTGCAAGGAAGGTACCCCCAAGCTCACTCATGTAATGTACCCTCCCAAACATATGGGGGACCTCTCGCCTTTTCTTTAGAGCAGTTCTGTGGGGTATTGCTGTGGTACATGGCTCTTTAAGGAGTTTACGTTCAAAAGGAAGGGGCTGAACAAGGAAGAGGGAAGTAAAAAGTAGGAGAGTTTCAGAATTTGTGTAGGAGAGAAATCTGGAGATTCCTTATTTGTTATACTTGTTCTCTGCTGTTTTCTGTTTCTTTATTTAGTTTATCATTTGTACCATCATCATTGTTCATTGTACCCGTTGTTATCATTGGATCCCTTAACTTTCCACAACTATTCATCCATAACAAACTCTACCGGGACAATATGCCATCCATTCCTTTCAACGTTCAAAGACTGTTTATTTAATAGTTCCAATTAAGAGACTCCCCAGAAACCTACCTAGACTGTCGACAGATGGACTGGGTATTTGAATGTCTGATTTGAATATTTGTTTACTGTGTTAACTGAGTTCGGTTAGCGTCTTCTGTGTATGACTGTATCGTTCTACATATTGGAGTATTAATTTATATTCAGCTTCCAACCTTTACTGTATATAAAACTTGACTGTATAGCTTGTCCCTGCATTTAGTGCCTTGATTTAGACTAACCTGTGTATATATTGCTGCCTGGTATGAATACTCATAAAAGCCAATGCATGTCTCATTTAATGCTAATTCAATATAAAGTAAAGCTGTAAAGAGGAAGAGAACTGCTGGAAGTAAAAGCTGGATTCAGCAAAGTGAGCAATGGCCTAGAAATGTCCAATAAAACGCTGAGGATAACCAAGAAATGTCTAATAGAATGTGGGGGATTCCCAAGAAATGTCCAATAGAATGCTGGGGACGGCCAAGAAACGTCCAATAGAATGCTGGGGCTGGCCAAGAAACGTCCAATAGAATGCTGGGGATGACCAAGAAATGTCCAATAGAATGCTGGGGACAGCCAGTAGAATATTCTCTGGAAAGTGGTTGTACCACAGCATTTTCCATGTGAAGAATTCTTACAGTGAAGGGAACACATGAAAGAACAGTGGGGACTTGAAATAGAGAAACTGATTGATTCCGTACTGGTAAAGAAGTTAGACAAGGATGCACACCGTCACCGTCCCTATTCAGCTTACACACAGCGTACAAAAGGCACGAAAGTGGACTGGAAATAAACAACTGTGGATTCAGGGTACCTCCGGATTGCTGATATGGACATGAAGTAGATCTGAAGACAATGATATAAAAAGTAAAACAGGATAAAAAAGCTGAAAACAAATAAAAGCACAGGAATTGCAGCCAACATTAATGTTGATATTGCTAAAAATTAGGTTAGAGAGCATTTTTAGTACTTGCAGCAATGATCAGCAGCAAAGGAATCAGAAGTTAAGAAATACTGTGCGGGGTGGTACTTATCAAGGGTGCATGGAGCGTGCTAGAAAAAATAAATTTGCCAGGACTCAAAGATGTAATAAGAAATTTAGTTTGGGATCGTTTATAATTTGGCACTTCTTCTGACGCTGTATGGATGTGAAAGCTGGACCATGAAGTGGCAGGACATGATGATCACTGACGCTGGCGACGACGTTTAAGAATACCGTGAACCGCAGAGAAAACAAGCAAGTGGATTCCTAACCAAATCAGGCCTGAGTTTTCACTGGAAGTACAAACAGCCAAGACTGCAGCTGTTATTTTTCATATTATGAGAAAATCCAGTGCATTGGAGACAATCATTAGGACTACGTCTATACTGGTGTTTCCCAATCTGGTCCTCAGGGACCCACAGACAGTCCACCTTTTTGCTCCCTCCCAGCTCCCAAATGTGGACTGTCAGATAGGGAGCTCAGAGGGAACGAAAATACGTCCCCGAGACCCGGATTGCGAAACACTGGTCTATACGGTTGACTAAAGTCAACATGAACTCAACAGCATATAATGAAGAAGACAAGGGAGAAGATGGTCACTGTTCAAATCAGAAGTAATGAAACATCAGCGTGCCAAATGCGAAACTACGACGTCAACAAAGCAAGCTGCCATGAGCAAGACGCATCCCAAAGGACCTGGATATATCATACAATCACTCTAAACAAATAATCTAGATTTGATTTCATATGTTTTCCCGCAATAATAACAGCTGAAACACTGATCACACTCTGAAGGAGATCCACAGAGTACACTCTCTCTTTCCCATGCTAGAAGAGCAATAGGAGAAAGAATAGTCAGATTATCCATAGTTTGAAAAATTAAAAATGCATTCACAGCCCATTCGCCTCGGTTTGATGGCTTCTTAAATTACTATCTGGAGTCCAAGTGGCTCCCCTGATGCCCAGCAACCTCCCGCAGAGTAGATGAAGCTCATTACAGCGACCTATTACAGCAGATGTAGCGATGATCAACAGGACATTCCCCGGGTTTCACCGATGCCACCTCCTGCCTCTCCCATGCCTGATATGAATACAATGCTGCATGTTTCCGTGGGTCTTCACATTTCATTCCATTCATTGTGCTACTGTATGCGCCTTATTTGTGTGGAAATGGGTTCATAGGTATGAAGAGGCGTCTTATTTCCATTGTGTGCCACTCATGGTTTAAACACATGTTCAGCTGTAGGTTCTCTCGTTGTTCGGTGACTGGCTTTTGCTGTTCATACTGCTGTCACAGATCAGAGCAATGGTATTCTCATTTGAATAATACTTACACCAGGTTCTTGAGAAATGTCCCTTAATATTTGCACTTTATCCTACAGTTTTAATTTCTTAAGTTTAGCACTTTCAGTACTTTCCATACTAAGGCTGAAGTGATCGACGATCCTGTCTGTGACACTCTACTGTGACTCACTACTGTGACTCTCTACGCCCCGTATTCCTGTTTCTGATGCACTGAGCATGTTAATGGCACGAGAATTTGCCTCGGGATTAATAAGGTTTTTTCTTATCTTATCTTCTTTATCAGAAACACCAGGAATACAGGAATATAGAAGTGCTCGGGTCATAAATCCCCTTCCGCACCATCAAACAGCAGCTTCTATCGAAGATTATAAAGGAGATAAGTCATTAATGTTTCTGAACTTGATGAAAATGACTCTCTGCCTTCAACAGTTACCAGAGCCACCTTGAAAATAGTCACACCTCATACAGGAAGCCTTTTTCCAAGACATTTATTATGTAAAATGAATACTTACACACAGAAAAGCTCTCCGTACGCCACCATTACGTGACAAACTAGCATGAAATTGAATCACTGGAAATGGCACAGACAGGTTTTCCAAGAAACAAGACTCCATTAAAATGTTCCCCCCCTTAAGAGTACAAGACTCCTGTGGTCAAACAGATGAGACTGCCATGGATATGTGAAAATGTCTGAGAAGTTTGTTAAAAGTTTGCCAAGCTCTTCATGCATATCCTCTTATCACACAAAAGGAGATCTTTTCCAGTGAGTATTTGGGCCATCAGAAATTTACCCATTTGACATTAAACTTACCACATACAGAGCGCGGTAATGAGAAAATTACCCTAATCCACTCATGCCAAGCACACGAAATGTCATTAGACACATGCAACTACATCACAACCATTGCACCATCTCCCAAAAGTAGGACAATGTACTACCTAGCGAAATACCGGATCACAATGTCCTTTGATTTCTGCACTGTTTGTGAGCTTGAAAAATCTGGGAAGCGCTGTGTCTGTAACCGACAGATGCTAACTGTCACTCCACTGTGTTCTCAGCGAATGATAGGTAGGGGACAGTCTATAGACAGTGGAGCCATGACTCATTAAGCAGACAAAATTCTAAATGAACGCAAAAACTGTTTTGTTTGCTTAAACAAATAATACACTGGCTTCAAAAAATCAGGGTGAGGGGGGCTTTAAATTTGCCCAGGACTCTCCATTTCATCATTAATAATCAGGTAACTAGATAATTACTCACTAAAGAAAACTGAATAGTTAATCAATAAATTTAGCCTTAGCCTTGACCTTTGACTGATGTTCTAAGTTCAAAGCCTTGATTCATTCATTTTGATTTAAGTAGATCAGTAAAACAAAATCTGTTTTCCCAGGCAGCTGCCGACGTGTTCAGAAGCAATGATGTCAATGACAACTGATGTGCTCAGATTGGCAGATAATATCCCAGTGTCGCTATTTAAAGTTCTTTAGTCTTATAGTGGTATATTAATAGGAAATAGTCAAGACGTTGAGAACTGACAACAGAACATCCACCTGCCAGAATATCTTGTGTCAACAATCACAATTATAATAATTACAATTACATGAGGCTCTGTGTGATTCTTTACTTTTTGGTATCATATTTTAAATTGCAATTGTACAAATACAATATAAATACAAGAAAATCAACATTTTGACGGGGCTTTCAAATCACTGTAATACAGATTTTTTTTTCTTGACTCATGTTCCTACTGACATCAAGATGAATAAAGATTTAGCGTATCCTTAACATGCTCCAGTCTCAAAAAGATGCTTTAATACTAGCTAATCAATAATATTTTGTTATAACAATGCCATGGTAATAAGGGATATACTGTAATAGGTTCTCCTCCATCATTCACATTTTCATGCCAACTAGACGATTCAATGACACTTGAATTAACAGATAGCAAAAGCACAGGAACACAAGAAATGTTCACCTGCATAACTGCCGACAAAACCACAAAGCATGGAAGGAGGAGCGTAATGTTAACTGCCTGCAAAAAAATCTATTTGTCAAAGAATGTCATAAGAATGGGCTTTAATGCAGTGCAGAATGTGATTCTGGGTATCCTTCAGGTCAAATGGGGTCTAATGTGCCTATAAACATACCCAGCTATCAACACAGTGTTTCTGTCCATCTATCCTTAATGTTTCTATAGTAGTTTTTTGCAAACGAATATTGTGATCAAAATATCCTCAGTAGTAGCTTTTTTTTGGCAGCTCCCTGCCAGACAATCCACATTTTTGCAGCTGAGGAGGAGCAAAAAATGGACTGTCTGTGGGTCCCCGAGGACCGGATTGGGAAACGCTGCTTCTGAAGACTGGGGTAAAGTCTTGACGCAGGCCATTGCCAGCAGGCTCACCACATTGCAGTGAAAAGTTGGATGACAACCACAGAAAACAAGAAAATCTCAAGATATAACAGATGATCACATTTCTACCTGAGGTGTCTGAATGAATCTTATTGTCTTTCAGTGAAGTAAGAGAAAAAAACTGGATGCTTAAATGTGCATTTAATATTGCAAATTTTGGTTTGGATTAATTCAAAAAGTCAATTACTGTTTTTCAAGGTTTAGCCATTACAAAGCAACTAAGTGCATCTAAAAGTTATATTCATCAATGCAGAATGTTTTTCATATTTAATTTCTTTCTGCTTATTGTATATGCTGTCATTTTGAAAATTTATATCTGTTTAGAAGAAAAATAAAAAAAGAACAGTCAAACTGCAACAGACATCAGCCATGATGGGAGTTTCACAATACATAAATCTTAACATCGCATAAAACACGCTGTAAAATAAATCTCACTATCATCCCGTTACTATTATCTTACTTGCAGTCTACGCCACAGTGTCTGCAGTGTATCATTTGTGTTTCACTAAGTGACAGAGCGAATCAGGAAATCAGGATGACGAATTCCACAGCTAACAAAAAAAACTCCAACTTATCAGTCAAATTGCCTGTTGGGTTTATAAAATTGTGTTTATTCATACTCCATCAATATACCCCACTACAAATCACACTTACTCCACTAGTGGTTACGTGAACTGTAATCAGGGAACCTCCACACCATACATCCATGTTCAGACTGCACTGTCATGTACAGAACAGCTGCTCGCTAGATAAGCTGGGTGGTAGCTACCTTTTTGTCAGTTTTCCCCTGATAACGCCGTTCTTGTAGAAGGTAAGGTCACCCACCTCACAACACATCGGCTTCTCACCATTGTGGGTGATATATTACGGTGAAACGGGACAGGATTTCATCCACGTGAAATATAACAAGCTTGTCTCTGTTTTTGTTTTTCCTTCTTGTGACTGCATGTGTAACCTTTCCTAATGCATAGTTACAAGGCACGTTTACATGTAAATAACAAATGTTAGAGCAACAGAAAATCTGATATTTATAGCAAATTAAACAAGCGTACAATTCACTTAGCTTCCCAACAATAAAAAAATAACTGTAAAAAAAATCTGCAACAATCTTTTTTACTCAATATGTATCACATGATTCATAAATACAATTAGTCATATCACATTAAGTGTAACCTCTGATATTGCCGCATGACCACGATGAAACCAAACACATCCACAAATATGCAAATTTTTCTCAATTTACCCCCAAAGCTATAAATCATGTACAGCAGCACAACATCCTGCTCCAGACATAAATGACTCCCCATGCTTTGCATTAGCACACAAACATCCCATGAAATGTTTTAACAAAGTATATTATCTATTTGTCCTGAGCTGTGGAGAACCATAATCAGGTCCTGCATTATCTTCAAGGTCACCCCATTTCTGCTGCTGAAAAGATTGTGTTGTACCCCTGAGAATGAAGCAAGGAGTATTCCCGCCTTATCACCATGTGAACACGTCCCTCCAGACAAAAGGGACAACAGCCCAGAGAGGTCTCTATGGACAGAACGTCGCCACGGTGATAACGAACGGGCCTACTGCCACAATGACGACACTGTCCGGCAAGGCCGGAAAACAATGAACCGTCATTCACTGCGTTTCTGGAAGAAGCACGAAGATCGACAAAAGCTCTGTACCCCTAAATAGTACGAAGCAATTTACATAAGGTGTGAAGGTGGCTCTTTTTCCAGTATCTCCTAATGCGTTTGGTAGGAAAGTCTGCAATTGGCTGCGTGGCTCCTAAAGGGGAAAATGTGTCATTCAGTGTGCTGGGGTACTATGTCTGTAATCAGAAGGTCACCAGTTCAAATCACAAGAGCTGTAGAGTGATTTCACCATTGCCTCTATTACATATGTTTAATACGCCATGTATAATACAGGACATTGGTTCAAATCTCAGGGTCTACAGAGTGGTTTTAGCATTGGGCCCTTAACCACTAATAGCTCCAGGAGTTGACTCGGCTTTCTCAAAGATGTACGCCACTTTGGATAAAAGCCTCTGCTAAATAAATAAAACTTGAAGTCACATCATCTAGCAGAGAACACCAGAGCACCCAAACCTTGCAGCGATTAAGGGACTCCCAAAATAACTTCCTCAAAGGAGGTCTGGGCGTGACACAAATGATAGAGAATAATTATGCGAGGCTTGCTGTGATCAAACGGCCCCGCTGCTCATTAACTTTCTTCTCTTAAGGCTGTTTTTCTTCCCCTCATTTCTTCTCTTGCAATTTTTCCAAATGCACCTTATTGTTCACTTCCAGAGCTGAGGCCCCCCTCTTTGCTAACGTCAGGCTTTGCGCTGAATTTCGTGATAATTCACCACACTGCAAGTTCCCCTTTAAATACTTCTCACGAATCACTGATTTTAAAAAGAACTGAAAAATAACACATATGCATATATGTAAGCTGTCTCCCACCATGAAGATACAAATTAAAAGCCAATTTTTTTCAAGATTCAGCTGAAATTAAAGCTATTGGTTGAAATGAAACCATAGTGAAAGGTGTAACTAAAAGCAGGAGCATGACTACAACGAAAAGTTTTCTATTCATACAAGAATCGGTTATAAATTTTGCAGCGGTGAAGCATAACAATGAATTCTAAGTATATCATGTAAATGAAACCTTTGATTATATAATTTAGGACTATATAGTCTTTGTAGAGCTTGAGAGATTGGGTATCATTCAAGATAAAACTGGCCTGGATCAGACTTTCATGTGCATCTTCAGAGAAGTGTTAGACTACAAAAGCACGATGGGGTTAACTGTTCTTAAGAGGCTCAGTTCATCACTGACCTCCACATGTGTAATAGAGGCAGAGAGGAGATGAAGGAGGATAGAACTGGGATTCATTGGGATTGTTCACTGCGGATCCCTCCAAAGGAATGAATTGAAAGTGTGGCTCCGACCGAGGATTCACAAGCTAGTTTCATGAGTTTAACAGTTTTTTATTTAATCTTATAGATGCACGACATACAGGTTAACTTGTCGGTATTGGCTAATGTTCATTTCAAATCAAGATATTGGTCCAGACCTGGTCGAAATTTAGACTTTAGTCAAAAGTCTTTGGTCGAAATTTTGTCAATATTCAAAGTTAGCCGCACCAGGGCTAATGGTATAGGTCTAACGACTAAAACAACGGAAATGACTGAATCGGACAATCTGCCATTTTCCAGCATGGAGGACGAGGGATTTTAGTGGCTCATTCACCACTTAAAGTTTCGCTACAGTCTGCCACGTTGGCACTACTTGCTGATGTATCACTGGCATTACATGTCCTTGCTGTACACAATCATGGCATCTTAAGAAGTTACATTACCGACATCAGTTTCACTACATCTTTGTGGAGCCCAGAAGTTAGCCGATTATCAGTATTTTATATTATATGACTTTTACCTATATATTGGTAATATTAGACAAAAATGTACCAGTTCTCAGTATTAGTCATAATTTCCATATTCCACAACTTAATCCTCGACTGGACAGGAGCTAAACTCACCTAGTTTTCCTGGTGTCCCTCAAAGTCCAAACTCACTTCACAAGCTCGAGAGCGACAGCACACACACACACACGTAAATATCTGGCAAACTGGCCCAGATGATTATGATAATGGGTTATGATACAGAGATTACAGGAGAAACACTGGTTAATGAACTAGGTTTTGGACCAGAAGTTTCCAGCTGAAATATCAGTGTCTGTATGCTTGAGAAAATCCATTCCAGCAAGCAGCTTGCTAGTCTCCAGAACAGTGTCCAACATATATGACCTAATTTGAATGTTCACAGGTTATGTAAGCGCCCACGGGGCAAACAAATTTTCTGAGCAAATATGTAGTATCTTAATTTCCTAAGCCAGTGTTTCCCAATCCGGTCCTTGGGGACCCACAGACAGTCCACATTTTTGCTCCCTCCCAGCTCCAGGAATGAAGCAAAAATGTCTGCACTGTCTAGCAGGGAGCTCAAAGGAAGCAAAAACATGAACCAACTGTGGGTCGCAAAGGACTGGACTGGCAAACACTGTCCCAAGCAACCACCATACGAAATCCTCATCCTCATTCTCTCCCTTTCTCCATCCTGACCTCCGTCACAAGTCACACTCAATTCGGCTCTGTCTCTGGCCGGCTGGTTCGCACTGTACCTGTTCAGGACATCTGGGTATCAATAGCTCACAGTTCTGCCTCCATGGCCAGATGGGGGCGCCATAATATACAGTGCAAGCTGCCCTGGGGAGGGGGCTGAAGATACCGGGGGCACATATACTGTATCCCATCTCCTCTGCAGAGAGGACCATCTCAGTGCTAGAAAAGCTGTTCTTTTCTTAAGTATGAAAATTAAGGAACAGATTACCTCAGGTGAGCTGATGATCAAGATGGAAAAAAACTTATATTGCAATATTATGCCTTTTTTGGCTCGATTTAAGTAGCTCCAACACACCCACTGAGATTCTATTTTTCATTTTCAACTACTACAAAGAAATCCAGCATGATACATTAGCCTGCCGTTCAAGGAAGTCATGAATCAACAGAACCCAGAACAACATTCTTTAATAATGCGGCCCCTAATTAGCATTTCTCAAAAAAAGAAGATTGTTTTCTATAGCGCGTTCCGCCTCCCCTGAACGCTCCAACGTTACCCGTGGCGAAGAGAGAGACCCCTGCCTGCCAGATCATATGGCAGAGGGGCGTCCGGCGGGGAACAATCGGCGAAGGAGAGCGAGGGAGCTACACGATGTCTGCCCTCCATGAGCTGCCTGTTCCCCAGCCTCATCCAGCCCTGGCGAACACCATGACCTTTACGTCAGAGGGCAGCACGGCGCAGGGAGGACGATCTGTCTCATCCAAAGGCAGGTGACAACTGTTGGGGATCATTAATCAGTCATTCATATTACAGCAGTCGGTACTTTTTTTACAGCTAAATTTTTTTTATCATAAGTGAACACTGTGATTTTACTAATTAATGCTCTGTGAATTCCGACTGATTCCAAAGTCGCTGCCGCACCGAACATTAATTCACGGGGGAAGTTTTTTTTTTTAAAAAAAAAAAGAAAAGAAAAGAAAGAAAAAGCATAATTACAAAGGCACTGACATCATGTTCTGCAGAAATTTCCAGAAGCTGCTCTGAGCCGCCCTCAGCTGGAACAACCTAATTTCCGTGGGATAAACTCCAGCTGCCAATCAGGGAGGGTAATTGTGAGACAATCTTGACACCAGGCCTCACGCCGTTTTGGGATTCATGGGAAATTAGAAATTGCGTTCTAAAAATAGCGCACGACATAATGAATAATGCATTCTTTTATATTATAAAAGTTAAAATTGACTATTTACAGATTAGCATACTTTTATAGGGTTTATAAAAAGACTAATGTTTAGTGGTACAACTCTATTCAAGGAGCTACAAATTGAACACATTCATTTTTAAATGAAACATTACAGTTTCCGTTTATTTTACACTGTTATGAAGAATATTTCCTGAAACCTGGCTTTATAATAGTACTTATTGTTGTTTTCTGCTTTTCTGTGTCGCATAAAACTTACGTATCAGACAAGTTTTGTACATTGCAGCAGATGTGGGGGGGGGGTTGGCCCAAAGCAACGCAAACATAAATTCATTAGCTAGCTTGGCAAGGCGGGAAACTCTGGGCAGGAAACAGGTAATGGGTATTTGGACTGGTTTCAGCTCTGTGGTCCAGATTAGCAACATGGGAGCAAAAGAGAAAATGTTAATATGTGTAAACTGCTGAGTCTAAAGGGACAGGCGCGGCCTAATTCAAAGGGCCTCATTTATATATACCAGAGGCTAATTGTAATGCAAACGAGGGCATAGACGGAAAGTACACACATCAGCGGACACGTCGCACATTGTTTGTAAGCATGCAAAGTGGCCCGTTAGTGCACATGGCTTGAAACAAAAAAAAAGTGAACATGAAAATAGCCTCAATAATTGTCTGTATCCACTCAAACGGGCTAACATAGTCCAGGGAGACAAAACAGATTAGCCCTAATCCCTTATACTGCCATATCAACAAAAGGATTCTCTGCAAAACTACGTGTCTAGACTAGAACAAAAAGGAATGTTTTTCTGCCTCTGCGCTTAATTAATAATGTTGATTCACAAACATGGAAGGTTAACACGTCAGATACGAAACAACATACGTAAATCTGTTTACCATACATGTTACAAGCTTAGCATGGCAAAAAATATGGATAGCCAAATAGTTCAGAGTCTGTTGAGGTGTTTTTCGTCTCTCCTCTGAGTTTTGTTGACATTGCCACAATGTCGTTTGTCTTCTTCAGCATTAACGGCTGATATGTCTTAGTGATGCTCTCCGCGATGTGGTTCAATCGAACATAAAGAAAGTACGTTGGGAAAGGTGTTATAAAACAATTAACGAAAGTAAATAAGGAACCCCACAAATGACAGGAGGCCATTCAAAACACACTGCCAGTTTCAATTCCTCAGCATTCACATAAAATTAAATGCCAGGAAAAGAAGAAAGCAAAAGATTGTGCACAGCTCTCTGAAGTAGCTCTCAGAAATGCTTTTCATTGCTATTATGAAGATAACGACGTACAGCCGGTTCATTATGCATTGTCTCAAAGGACGGCAGAATAACAATATCCAATTTACTGAGCTAATTTTAAGTCAGACAAAGCCATATTGTTTTTAACTCCAAAAACAAAAGCTTAGGATCTAGCAGGGCCACAGACAGGCTTGAAGGTTTCATGTTTCAGAGCGCTCCATTATTGTTGCTGAAAATTCACTCTTCGCCATCCAGCTCATTCCGTAGAACAGAGAGAGGGGCTGAGCGCTGCGGCTCCGTGGAGAGCTACCAGGAAAACTGGCAGAAGTGAGCCTCAGAGTCGCTACCGGCGCCCACCCCACCCCCTGCCGAATTGATGCCATTGCGGTTAAGTGCTTAATTGCGCACTGGCCAACCTCCATTCAGCCACTGGCTCACTCTCTCTGCTAACTGCTGAGGCTCACTGATAGTGGGGATGAATATAACAGACCTGCCTCGCTAAGGAAGCGTAAGAACACATTCTGCTCCTCGTTATTACATCCATTAAGGTTCTACAAAGGATCGTAACATTAAAAAAAAAAACATAAAATGTCAACAGAAAAGCCTACCTTCAAATCCGATAATGTCAATGTTTTATCTCAGACCGTAACAATCATAATACTAAAAACAATACAATAGACAGTAGTTTGCACATTTATACCTAATTCCAAGATACTCCTTTATTTAACACAGCAAAGTATCCACATGTCTTAACCAGTATCTTTCTGCTGACAGCAGACTTGGGACTTAGTGAGCGATGACCTTTAGTTATCGACGGCCGAATTCATCCTCTGGAAGTGTCGAGGATGCTGGACATGATGAACAACGTGCAAACCGATCAGATACACAGATCGTGTAAAAACAAAAACCACACCAGTAAAATTCACCTTTTTTACATGGACGGTGATACATTCGGAAATTAATCTAAAGGCAAATAACAACTGCCCATAAAGTAGATCAGCTACAATGAAGAACATGGCAGCATTACCAAGTAACCTTTGAAACATCTCTCTTTACAGCCTGAATAAACTTACTGAAAATTATTGCAGTAAAGGATTTGTATTAAAACAGCTGTTCACAACACAATTGTTATGTCGTTCCTCTGGCAGGTCATTTCTGTAAAGGAGCTTGCAGGAACTTGAGATGCATGGAGGGGAAAATACCGCGGTGAACGAACATAAATGGTCTGAGTTATTTGCCTATGTTCCTCCAGCACACATCCAGGATTGCTTTGCACACATCCAGGATTGCTTTGCACACATCCAGCATTGCTTTGCACACATCCAGGATTGCTTACATCTACACCATCCACAGCATGGAAGCAAATCTGTAGTGATCTCTCTGCCTGAGATACCTCCTACCTGCTCCAGAATGCACTTCATTTAGGCTGCTGTAGGTCCCACCCCTCGACTTGCAAGTGAATGTGTTCATGGTGCAGCCCTACTCCCATGGTGCATTCGGCTCCTAGCGTTTGTGTGGATTTTGTCGTCTGTCAATCACTATGTGCCGGGCCAACATCTACACTCTCAACTGCCTATATTTAGTATCTCCACAGTCCTGAATTCCCTCTGGTGTGATTTAATTAAAATAAAAAAAAAACGCAAACTTCACCACGTCTGTCATTACATTACTGACACCTGACGGCTTCTAATTTTTCGGAGACAGAGGTTGGTACGTAGTAATCCTTTCTTTGTCCTTACTCACCTACTATACCTTACAGAAAAATGTATTCTATCTTGTCTTATTTTGTTGTTAAACTCCTGCCAGGACAAAAACTGTACTGTACTGTACATGCAAATTTACTGTGAACTGTTACTGTACAATGTACAAACTGTACAAAAATGGCCTGTACAACCTTGATGGATAGAGATCTTATTCCAACCGTTTTTAAATCTTGCATAAAGTAGGATGTAAAGAATTTAATCCTGCAAACTGTCATCTGTTTTACATGGCAATGCATCAAATTGGATAAGACCCTTCACCCTTCGACACCCTTCGAATGGCAATCCAAGCCCCGTCTCATGTCGTAACTCTCTAAATCTCAATTAACTTCACTATCTGCTATTTTTCACTCAGCTTTGCGAGGTTTTTTTCGACCTCATGCTATTTGGCAACTGCACGAAAAGACAAATGAGGGCATTTATTTTTTGAACTTCCTTTCAAACTTCTTTCAACTTGCCTCATATCAGGGGAAAGCTGTCTCAAAAGTACTCTCCATCTGAACCCCTGCAACTGTTGGCCTATCGTTGCCAATATCTGGTAACTTGCCAAGAAAGGAATGCCTTCCGGAGCAACGTTACCAACTACAACAAAGGGAACGCAGGGAATTTGACGGGGAACAGCTTGGAACTCGAGAAGCACCTATGTTCTCATTAAGGACCTCTTAATGAGAACATAGGAACATTAAGGAACATTGGGAAAAAAAGGAATTTTTATCTTCAGGTCAATTGTGTTTGAGTGGCAAAAAAAAATGACTACACAGGCTAATTACTACAGTTTACTAAACCTGGTATTACAATTGCACTTTATAGAAGGTGGCAAGATTAACGTGCACAAACACGAGAGTAGTGTAGCCTTCCACACACCAGACAAGAGACACGTCCAAAAATCCATTCATCGTAAAACTCTAATATTAAGCAGAATGACATGAATTATTAACGTGCAGAGAAATTATGATCACCTGGGCTTTTAAACCTGGGCCTCCCAGGATGGTCAATTAGCTTACAGGGACATTGATAGGCAAACCGATTATTAATCTCTATTATGAAAGTGACGACAGTTACAAACAGTGCGGCCACCAGTGATGTATAGCTATCACTGGATCCACACTGGCACTGACGCCTCCCTCCATTTGGTAAAATGCACCATTTCAATAATTAATGATAATTACAGCCAGACGCAACATGTTGCGATTTTGTCACCGATCTGCCGATCTGATGCCCTAGACCTGTGTCCATCATACCGCATCAACGACAACTATCAGGGGGTACGAGCATTCATGAAATCTGTCTGCTGCTCGCCTGTTCAGAAAACAGTCCCCGTCGGCCCTGGCCTGGGATCTCACTGTCATGGAGCTGCAGGCTGAGTACTCTGGTGGTCGTTTTTGATCTACCAGAGTTGTTAAGTCCTTGACTCTACTAATCATTCCTCATTCTGGGGTGAATTACCCTTTGCCTATGGTACTGACATCATTAGTCGAGTTTAAGAACTAGAAAGCTGTCAAGAATCCCACTGGTCCACTGGGACCATAACCAAGGCAGCCAGGCACAGGGAGATCTTCACGACGGAGTCCAGTGAAAACTATAAACCAAGGAATTAAGAAAGATGTTAAGCTGTTAGGCAGAGAGAGTAAAAAATGATTACACTTCTTAGTTTGCGAGCGGAGAGTTTAGGGGTAAACATCACAGCAGAGATAAGTATTACACAAATCTCTGTGGCATCCATTAATTGGAAAATAATGTGTATTTTCAAAAAAGTTAATAATAATGATTTAGTGCTTACAACTGAAAATCAAAGGAAATCATTAATTTGCCCAGTAATTTCTGAAGTCACGCAAGAGGTCTGATTTTCTGCAGTCCGTGTGAAGAACCACTGGGACCATGACAACAGTCACTATAAGCAGACTTGCAGCATCACATCTGAACCATGTGTTCCTCTTTATCAGCTGAGGGCAGGTGTAATGTCAGGCATCGACACACAGAGAACCGCAACAATGACATCACAACAATGACTGACCTCTGTATTGGAAGCCTAGAGAGAATCCTTAAACTCGCCCAGCCTCAGAACCGTAGATGCTGCAGGTATCTAGGCCTACAGGGTGTGGCCGGTACCCACTCCCTTCATTTAACGGATCACCTGCCAAAGTCAGCCGCCCCGAGAAAGTCCTGCACTGAATCACATCAAATAATGCCACGGCGCTGGGAGCAATTAAAAGGAGAACGAAATTACGTTACAGCACAAGTCCCCAACCCTTGATGGAGGCACTTCCAGACTCTTTCACGGTGGGATGCACAGCATCTGAGAAGAAATATTTGCCTACAGAAACTGTCGCAATGTCCTTAACGTCGGAATCCAAAACATTATGCCATCACGCAGGTATTTACATCAAGGCCTATGAGGGTGTTGCACATTTTGCTAAACCTGGCAAATGAGTGCATGCAAGAGAGAAAAAAAAATGCATCCAGGACACTGTTTGGACGTGTGAAAAAGCAGCGATGTCTGCAGCAGACGAGGCTCGCATCCGTCGAAAGCCCGATCTAATGCATTTATCGGTATGATCACATCGCCAGGCCTGATCGCCGACGATTTCCCCGTTTGCCCAAGGCTCTCGTCCATTCCCCATCCCCTGCGCATTTGTGTGACCAAATGTGCTTCTCACGAGGTGGCGGGAGTCTTTTAATAGCAAATCTCTCACAGTCGGGGAGCATCGTTCATCGCCGCGCTCCTGGAAGCGCTAGACACTCTCTCCAGCGTTAGCTCCTGTCAGCAGCCACTTTCAATCAATAGCTCATCCCCCTAATGCCAGATACCTTCAAATACCTTCCAGCCGAGACCGGCTACATTCTCCCAGCTGGCCCTTAACTCTACATGATGCGTTCCATGAGAAAACGACACCTTTCCAGTTAACAGCCACACATCGAAAAAAGGTCAATATTTCAAATTACTTAAGGACTACATTAAATGAGCTTTATATTGAACTTGAACTTCCTAGCTTTCACTTATCAGTCCTCACTCTGAATTTATGTGTCAGCTGTTATCTGTACAAGATTTAAAACATTTACGTTCAAATGATACGATTAACTTTGGTCGTTTATATCGAGAAGTGTCACTTCGGTTACCGTTTGTAAGAGGTGGGGTACAACTGTCAAGGGAGGACCGAGAATTCTGCAAGGCGTCCACAAGCTGGCTAAACGCCTCAAAATCCAATTCAGCTGGAGCTCATCCGGGATAACAAAGGGGACCGAGAGCTTAGCCAGCCTGAAAAACACCTGACGCACGGGAACAGCGCTGGGGACTAGACGTGAGTCTATCAGAGCCTCCGGTACCCTTATCCATCTCCATGATGCCGGACGTCAAGTGGTGGAGTGGTCAGTATCATTTCACGTCTCTGGTGTATGTAGGCCATGCAGCTGCAGGAGCTGCTAGTGACTACATCCCCCCCAGACTCAGATCCAAGCCAAATATATTAGGCTTTCGCCTGAATAAAAAATGCCAGGTCAACTGCACCTTGAATACACAACGTGGAAAACCTCAAATTGTGCACTGACTTTGCGTCTGTCTACCTTAAGAAACCAAGTCTGGCTTGATCCCCAGGATTATTTCACACAAAGGTCACAGAAGATGCCTGTATTGTGAGTTAGCTGCGTCACTCTGAGATGTGAGAAAAATGAATGAGATCTGTCAGTCTAGGCTTGGACTCCGCTTGTGTTTGCAAATATGTCCTTCCTGAATAATAAATTCATTTACGAAGCACGTCTGAACCGTGCCAACGTATTGAACGGCTCCCAGAACTTCCAGTTGGCTGGTCGGCGCTCCTGTATTTTCATTTTGTGAGGAGCCGGCAGTGTCTAGCAGTGGGAATTTATTTTGCCACACCAAACACGAGAGAGAGAGAGAGAGAGAGAGAGAGAGAGAGAGAGAGAGGGGGGGGGGGGATAGGGAAAGAGAGAGGGAGAGAGGGGAGAGAGGGTGAGAAAGAGAGAGGAGGAAGAGGAGAGAGAGAGGGGGAAGAGAGGGAGAGAAAGAGAGAGGGGGAGAGAGTGGGGGAGAGATCTGAACCACACAAGAAACAAATGCCAACATCTCTGAATTCAACATTCAACGCTTGACTAACTATGAATTTTAAATAGCCACTTAAACAAACTGTGACCAGTATAGAAGGTACAGCGTGTGATCTGCGCTTCAAGAAAGACCGAAATCATTTACAGCAGAAGGTGTGATTATAAAGAAACCCGAACAGACCAGCTTTCAGCTATACAAGTAATCAAATGAATACGTACACTCTTCAGTTTATAGCAGATCTGATTCGCAACCTCCACTCCTTTAAACAGTCGCCCATGTGGGGAAAACATTTTACTGCATAAAGTGTTTAAGGAGCAGGTTGCTCAGAAACTCGAAACTTGCGTCTTGAGCATTTTTAAATACCTGACCAAAGTGTTCATTGTGAAAGCCGCGACGCTCACCTCCACGCCCTCACTCGTCAGAGGAGCCAAACGGTATCATCTACAAATTGTCACCTATTGTATTAAAAGAAAGCGGCAGTACCGCAGGTACAAACTCATGAATATGAGCTTATAGTGGGACTTTAATGCATCAATTTCCAATAAAAAGAAAAATGTGCATTTAAACAATATTCTGCATATTTCTGCGAAGTCAACAAAGATGGACTTCCAGTCATATCTATTTATAATCTATACAGTGTCAATGCAGTTATTTTATGTCAGGCGACTTTTGTCAAATATATAAAATATTTAAATACTGAAGCCCCCAAACTCTGGTGACAAATTTAAGCCTGCTACTTTAAAACAGACGCCCGGACATTATAAGGCGATAAAAATAGCGCTTCTAAATATCATGCCGTAAAATATGTACCCCTTCCTACTAATATATTAGCGAAGCTTCATCTTTGCCAATATGCATGTACGCACAGTGCAACCAATCCTCACTTTTACAAAAAAAAAAAAAAACGGCAGCTCGTTATTTATAGGCAACCGGCCATTATCCGTGTTCGATGCACCCGTATAAAAAAGGACCGAAGGGTCCAAAAAAAACCCATCGCCGAGCCGAAATTTGGGTCACAAGGCAGGGAAAGTCATCGGCGTTTCTTGCGACACTAGACCCCCGCCTTGAACGGAGGGAGTCAGAGGCTCCGGATCCCGAGAAGCAGCTGCCCTGCCTTATCAATGCATCCGATCCTACTTCAAATGCGGCCATTAAAAAGAGGGGAAAATGCACACTATCCAACATGGGCAGGAAAGGGAGCAGGTATGGTTGCTGTGCATAAGCGATGCGAAACGGCCGCCCTGCCCGGACCAAGCATGCACGTCGCTCCGCTATCCCAGCACCCATGCAGCAGCAGCAGCAGCAGTCTCCCCCTGGAATAGTACCGGCGTGACATTGCACTCACCGATTGCCGTCCCGCACCCTCCCCTGCGCTTTCCCGGTCAGATACTCAGCAGCAGAAACGACACGCTTTCATGCCCGGCGTGGAGATGCGCAGATGAGGAGGCATCAGCTGGACGGCGGCTGGGAGAGCGAAAGCGGCATCAACCGGACAGGGGTTGAGATAGAGAGAGAGCAGGGCGGGCTGGCACGGAAGAGAGATGGGGATCGCTGCACGGATAGAGAAGCGGCGGCGGCGCTGCTTGTGGCTCTTCTCCGCTCCTCTATACTAGCATCTCGGCACCTGCTCTGCGATTTTTTTCTTTCATTGTGTTACTGAGAAAGCGCAGACCGACATCTGCTGGCAGAACGGGGCAACGACGATTCTTCGTTCCGCTACCGCGGGATCCTCCGCTACAATCCCAGTATGAAGACCAAGTCCTTACAGGATTAACATCAAGTAAAAATAGGCAGGTCCCGTGAAAAGTCATCTGTCATTTTGTAAAGATTGTGGGAAGCGTCCACATATTTATTTTGTGGCATAAAGTTTTCACAGTGGGTTCAGTCTGTGCTGTTTTAGGTGGGCTGGCACCCTATCCGGGGTGGGTTCTGTACTTTCAGGGATAAAGTATGCTTTGGATATTCGGTTATGTAAAATTAACGAGTGTTATATCACCAAAAGCTGAACACTGTACTACATAAATGGTGCCACCAGTGGGCAAACATCATAACTAGGGTGACCACCTAATCCATGTCAGGAGGGACACTATGAGCTACTTCAGATTTTATAAGATACTTTAAAACTAAAAGGCTCTTGTGCTTGGCTAAATTGTCCAGTTCATCTTGTGCTTTTACTGGTTTATTTCCTTGACTGAAAGATGCATCCAGCTGTTTCATATTAATAGTAGCGACACATGCATGATAGGGGCGGCATGGTGGTGCAGTGGTTAGCACTGTTGCCTCACACCTCTGGGACCCGGGTTCGAGTCTCCGCCTGGGTCACATGTGTGTGGAGTTTGCATGTTCTCCCCATGTCGTCGTGGGGTTTCCTCCGGGTACTCCGGTTTCCCCCCACAATCCAAAAACATGCTGAGGCTAATTGGAGTCGCTAAATTGCCCATAGGTGTGCATGTGTGAGTGAATGATGTGTGAGTGTGCCCTGCGATGGGCTGGCCCCCCATCCTGGGTTGTTCCCTGCCTCGTGCCCATTGCTTCCGGGATAGGCTCCGGACCCCCCGCGACCCAATAGGATAAGCGGTTTGGAAAATGGATGGATGGATGGATGGACACATGCATGATTATAGGAGACTGACCAATCAGCACGCAGCAAGAACTCAGTGCTTGAATGAAATCCAGGCCCTTTTAATTGAGTAGGTTCAATTGGTATTTTACAAATCCTGTCATAGCTCCCTCCAGACATGGATTAGTTGGTCACCCTAATCACATAACCTTCTGTAGCTTCTTATCCAGTACAAGATGACAGTGAGTCTATAGGCTATCCGGAAGGTATAGGGCAGGGAACACCCGTCTGTCACACAGTTCACAATCACAGTCATATTATGCTTGATTTAAAGTTACTCCAGTTAACTGTGTATTTACAAACTTTAGTCAATCATATGAAAACTTGGGAATTACATGTAAACTCCGCATAGAATGAGCTGGAAGCAGAGGCACAGTGACAGGACAGCTAATGGCCTGGGGTCCCGAACTGGAAGGGGGCCCCCAGAGGGGGGATTTCATAGCACATTTCATCGACAGGTCTGATTTATTTGCGTATTCTGTTTATACAAAAGTGAAAATAAAGGTCTTGCGTTTATGAAATTCGTTTTCTTGGTATTATAAATGTACACTTCACTGTAAAATTCCATCCATCCATCCATTCATTTTCCAAACCGTTTATCCTACTGGGTCGCGGGGGGGGTCCGGAGCCTATCCCGGAAGCAATGGGCACGAGGCAGGGAACAACCCAGGATGGGGGGTCAGCCCATCGCAGGGCACACTCACACACCATGCACTCATACATGCACACCTACGGGCAATTTAGCAAGTCCAATTAGCCTCAGCATGTTTTTGGACTGTGGGGGGAAACCGGAGTACCCGGAGGAAACCCCACGACGACACGGGGAGAACATGCAAACTCCGCACACATGTGACCCAGGCAGAGACTCGAACCCGGGTACTGTAAAGGTAATAAATGCTACCATGCTGGGGGAGGGGGAGTCGAGGGACCCTGTGGAGTATTTTGCCTAGGGCCCCCGGAGTGCCTACCATCGCCTCTGGCTGAAGGTAGTTCTCAAACGTCCAACACCGGCAATATGAGCTTGCAGTGCTGCTCATCAAGCCACCATGAACCATTTCTGTTTGGTATTGCACAGAATTATGGTCTTTCCATTGAAAGGTTCCTGTGCTGGCTCTGATTGAGTCAAACACCCATCAGTCTTGACCCTATCATGCTTGATTGTTGATATGAGGTGCTTCCTATAGGCGGCTCACAAGGTTTCTGCCAGACTTAAGACAACCCGGACTAACCTGAAAGTTTGTTTTATCTATAGGTGCTTATGTTGTCATATAGATGTTTTTCAATAACCTCAGCATGGGAGTCTTTGTTCTTTCCTGAGCAGAAGTTTCCATCCTGTTACTCTGAAATTTGCCCCAATTTTCCCAGCGACTTTCAGATGGTGAACTTATGCACAATGACCTATTCAAACAACCCAGGACGTGGGAGATGTATTCACATGTTGGATCAAAGGCCATTCTGTTCCCTTCTGTTCAGTTTTTTTTTAGGCATTTTTATGCAGCAGGTCATGGAATTACTGTGGGGGTATAAGGCTGGTCAATAAAACCAAAAGTATACTTTATAAATGCCAGCAATAATCCCGGAATCAATATTTCCAGATGGTCACATGTGACCAAGTATAACTTTAAGTCAGAAATGGTATTTGTGTGTGTTGTTGTGCAGCTTTTGAAAATTATTTTTGCCTTTCACTTCTCTGCAGGTGCATAAATGTGAAAGTATGTTTTTTGCTCGTTTCTTTCCGCAGGAGGGCTCCGGAGCTTTCATCCGATAGCAGAAGCCTTCTGTGACTTCCTTTTATTTCATTAACTTTCCAGGAGTTTGTGGAAAGCAATGCCACGTACATTCTGTTTCATTTTTAACCCCGGTGGGGCTCCTGTTATTCCTTTACACCTTTAAATAATGTGGGCAGTAGCTACATGCTTCTAGTTGGACAGGTTTCAGACTAATATTTAATGAAGCTTCTGGTCTGAATCTGGTTTAACTCTCACACATTTTTCCTCCAGGTACTCCGGTTTCCTCCCACAGTCCAAAAACATACTGAGGCTAACTGGAGTTGCTAAATTGCCCATAGGTGACGTGAATGGTGTGCGAGTGTGCCCTGCGATGGGCTGGCCCCCATCCTGGGTTGTTCCCTGCCTCGTGTCCATTGCTTCCGGGATAGGCTCCGGACCCCCCGCGACCCAGTAGGATAAGCAGTTTGGAAAATGGATGGATGGATGGATGGATATCAAACTAATGTAAAACAGCTGGACACAATCGGGGAAGCACGCGTGGTCGATTGGGGGAGCATGGTACACAGGGGGGCTGCAGATCTGGGCAGGACACTCAACATCTGAACTGCAATCTACCTCTGGGTTATTGCACTTTTGAGTTTGCATAGATCAAATCTGAGGACCAAATTGCCCCCAAAGTGCGGTAAAACCTGAAATTTCCCTACTTTTGTGGCCGTCTTTTGGTCCCCATTTGGATAACCTCAGTTTTATAAAAAATCTATGAATGCAATCAAAAACTTAAAATGCCACAAGTCTCATATTTTGTTTGGTTACTTACGGTTAAGGTTAGAGATGGGTAGAGGTTAAGGGTGTTGTGATTGAGATTAAGGTTTTTCCCATAGAAGTGAATGGAAGGTCCCCTTTTAAATAGGTACACCAACTTGTGTGTGTGTGTGTGTGTATATATGCATTTACTAAATATATTCTTCATGCTTGCTTTTATACTTTATCCTTCTCCCCTTGCCTTGAAATTTGTTTTAGTTTAGATCAGCTTTAGTTTTTTTGTTTAGTTCTATGTGTATTAAGAGTGCATACTGTACAAGTGCAATTCTTTGTATGCATGCATACTTAGCTAATAAAACTGATTCTGATTCTGAGTATAAACAGGTCTGTGAAGATTCCAGAAAGTCACTTACAATCGTAATATACAAATATGTGCAGTGACCTATGACAAATTGTCACTTGTCTCTCCTGCACTGCGTTGTTGTGTACACAGTCTGCCTCTTTGATTGTGAATTGATTTCTTAATAGTTTGACTACCTTGATACATTGTTGACTTGTGTATATAGTTTATTTCTTTTGTACATTATTCACCTCCTGCATGTGCTGTTTGTTTCATATTTGTAATTGCATCAGCTTTGAACGTTACTAATTGTAAACTTGTTGTTTGTAAAATAATGGTACAAAAAATATTCATAAGGTCATAATTTCCATTTCAAAGTTCTAACCCAAGCTGTGCATGATTCCTTTAACAGTGACAGTGTTTTAAAAGTTTCAAAAAGCCTTTGTATGCTTTCGGGGTGAGCAGATAGTGAGTATCTTTTATATAAAGTTATCTACAGTATAAACAGACCGATGAAAGGTCCTTGCTTGTTCTCTTTTATTTTAACATTTGTGTTTTTCATCTCACAGATTTAATGAAGAGACATAACAAAAATAGGGGTAAACTTTACTCGAGGGGGCATAAGTAACTTAGCAACTCAGTTGCTACTCAAGTACAAATCCTGAACAAGTACAACTGCATGAAATACATGAACCATTATGACTGCTTAATGATGCACGGACATGAGATCATTATATGACTAACACTTAGTTTTTGGTTGATTAATACATTATGTAAGAGTGTAATGCTACATTATTTGTGCCTCCGGTAATATGCTACCAAAACAGGAAAGTAAGAAATGTGTAGTAAAACTAATTTCTTCTGAACTACAGGCAACCTCGTTTGTAATTTTAAAGTCAAAAGGCAAAAAAAACATAAAAGAACTTATTATTCATGCGAATATTACAAATAATTGTCCATAAGTGGAAATGCATGAGAAATGTTTTTGACCTTAAAGAATATATTGAGCTGATATAATTACAGAAGTACAGTAACTAATATAGTAACTGCCCGAGATAAAACATCTCTTGATTGATTAATGAATTATCATGACAACAGTATGTAACTAAGACTTAGTTTGTGGTTAATTAATGCATAAGTAATAGCATAATATGTACTATATTATTTGTGCCCCATCAAGTAAACTGTGTGGCTGGGAAGATGTATGTCAGAATGTTTCTGTTCTCAAAGGAGTATTTGTGAGATGTGTAACACTGGGATGCGTGAGTGGGCACTGTGCTTTACACCACGCCTGCCTGGCACTGCATGTTCAGTCCTTGCATTTTCCCCCAGTACGACTTCTCTCACTGTCCAAAATCACAGAGATGATCGAATCAGTGTCTGCAAACCGTCCTTGTGGTATGAATGCGTGGGGTCCTGAGAAAGGCAGGCTTCCCTTCTGGGGTGTCCTCCGTGCTGCCTGAGATCCAGACACATTTCTCCGTCCTGAATGAATGGTTTTGGAAGATTGATGGATGGATTTGGGCATGTGGAAAAAAATTGCAAGGTGCAGAAGATAAGCAGACAGAAGAGCTATGAATGCGTAAGTCACTGGTAACTGTTAGACAGCTCGAAAATGAGCACAGATCCCCTAATCCTGTGTCATGGAATCATCCCACGCGTCACATGGGGCCAGGCGGTGTGACTTCACACTCTCCCAAGAAGGAGGCAGGTTCTCCAGCTTCCCATGAGTCTATCATCAGTGGGGGTCGCTGCCTGAGATGGGGGGCTGCCCAGGGAGGTCCCTGCTGCCTGTGGGACTTGGTGGGTCACCCACAGTGCACGTCACCTTCTCCTGTCCATCCAGACTGTGAGGATCACCCTGGCTTCCTCCTCCTGCCAGTTTAGGGTCGCCGTCCGAGTCCAGGAATCGCTCACAGGAGTCCGTGCGGCCCAGAGGCTCGCCTTAAACGAGCACGATTCTGACGTTAATCCGACTGCATTACCAGCACAGCCAACAGGAGGCACTGCATCACATTACAACAAACACTCCCCATGTTGTTCTAGGGCTTCTTTGGTAAATTACACTGCTTGGGGTTAGCAGATGGCTGCACCAGTACAATGAGCAGGACATGATGAGTCACTCCAGCACCCCTTCAGCATCTGCCGCTGACCTGCATATCCCATTTCCCATCATCAATCAAAGAGCCTGACCAATGTGCATTATTAGTGTCATCGGAATGTGACACTTCATACCCACTGAAAAATGGCAGGTTACGTGGCAGGATGTAAGCGGGACATTTGCCCTTAAATCTCACCACATGGATCTGTGTTAGTGACGCAACTGTGGATCTGGGAGGTGGGTTGACTCGAGTCACCAGATCCGACCAGAAAGACGAAGATGTAGAAGACCACGAGCATCTCCACGATGCGGGCCTGGTGCGGGTAGTCGACCAGCGAGGACAGCGTGACAGTGGTCCCAGTCTACTAGCAGCTTGTGGACTTTTGCCCGTTTTAGATGTTAATTCTCCAATAAAATAGTTTGACTTGGTCCAATGTATTTTTAATACAAACAATTACCACACAAAGCTGCTAGTAGACCGTGGGAAAATAATTTTTACATTTTCTTGCTGTGGTGTACTGGCTGTTTAATATGCTACATCTACATTTTTTTAGTACAATAATCAGTTTTTTTTTCACTCTTTATACTGCCGTCTTGTAGCCAACTTTGAATACTGCAGTTTGAAAACAATTAAATGATTTCTTCCCGAAATTGCAGTACCTACTTTTGTCCACGAGATGGCAGCAAGAAAAGTTAAAAATTATTTTCCCACGGTCTACTAGCAGCTTTGTGTGGTAATTGTTTGTATTAAAAATACATTGGACCAAGTCAAATTATTTTAATAAAGAATTAACATCAAAAAGCTGCTAGTAGACCGTGGGAAAATAATTTTTAACTTTTCTTGCTTCCATCTCGTGGCCAAAAGTAGGTACTGCAGTTTGAAAACAAATGATTTCTTCCCGAAATTGCAATACCTACTTTTGGCCACGAGATGGCAGCAAGAAAAGTTAAAAATTATTTTCCCACGGTCTATTAGCAGCTTTGTGTGGTAATTGTTTGTATTAAAAATACATTGGACCAAGTCAAATTATTTTAATAAAGAATTAACATCAAAAAGCTGCTAGTAGACCGTGGGAAAATAATTTTTTACTTTTCTTGCTGCCATCTCGTGGCCAAAAGTAGGTACTGCAATTTCGAGAAGAAATCATTTAATTGTTTTCAAACTGCAGTATTCAAATTTTACCACAAGGCGGCAGTATGAAAAGTGAATAAAAACGAGATTGCAATACCTACGTTCGAACACAAGATGGCAGCACAATAATTTTTCTATTTGCTTGCTGCCATCTTGTGTTCGAACGTAGGTATTGCAGTTTGAAAAAAAAAAAAAACGAAATTGCAATACCTACGTTCGAACACAAGATGGCAGCAAGCAAATAGGAAATTATTGTGCTGCCATCTTGTGTTCGAACGTAGGTATTGCAATCTCGTTTTTATTCACTTTTTATACTGCCGCCTTGTGGTAAAATTTGAATACTGCAGTTTGAAAACAATTAAATGATTTCTTCTCGAAATTGCAGTACCTACTTTTGGCCACGAGATGGCAGCAAGAAAAGTAAAAAATTATTTTCCCACGGTCTACTAGCAGCTTTTTGATGTTAATTCTTTATTAAAATAATTTGACTTGGTCCAATGTATTTTTAATACAAACAATTACCACACAAAGCTGCTAGTAGACCGTGGGAAAATAATTTTTACATTTTCTTGCTGCCATCTCGTGGCCAAAAGTAGGTATTGCAATTTCGGGAAGAAATCATTTGTTTTCAAACGGCAGTAGCTACTTTTGGCCACGAGATGGCAGCAAGAAAAGTAAAAAATTATTTTCCCACGGTCTACTAGCAGCTTTTTGATGTTAATTCTTTATTAAAATAATTTGACTTGGTCCAATGTATTTTTAATACAAACAATTACCACACAAAGCTGCTAGTAGACCGTGGGAAAATAATTTTTAACTTTTCTTGCTGCCATCTCGTGGACAAAAGTAGGTATTGCAATTTCGGGAAGAAATCATTTGTTTTCAAACTGCAGTACCTACTTTTGGCCACGAGATGGAAGCAAGAAAAGTTAAAAATAATTTTCCCACGGTCTACTAGCAGCTTTTTGATGTTAATTCTTCATTAAAATAATTTAACTTAGTTCAATGTATTTTTAATATAAACAATTACCACACAAAGCTGCTAGTAGACCGTGGGAAAATAATTTTTACATTTTCTTGCTGCCATCTCGTGGACAAAAGTAGGTACTGCAATTTCGGGAAGAAATCATTTAATTAAAGAGTGAAAAAAACGAAATACTAGCAGCTTTGTGTGGTAATTGTTTGTATTAAAAATACCTTGGGCCAAGCCAAAACAAAATATTAAGATTAATAAAAATATATCTTTTACAAGCTCATTGTTTCGCACCACTAAACCAGGAAAAGATCAGGTTAGGCTCACCTGATGCCTTCCATGGCAGAGAGGGTGTCAGTCATGCCCAGAAATCCAAATAGGTACTTTTCTCAAATTAGATGTATAAACTTTGAAATGCATACCATACCCGTACTGTAAATTCGACATTGAACACTAAAGTAACCCGTTATTGAAATGATATTAAAACTATTGCGTTAAATTGTTAAACTATACGTAATCTAATACAGCTAAAGCATCAGTGACTGATTTCTCGGTCGTCTCTTAAATACACCAATGGAAAATGTCACTTCTGTGTCCGGCATCTTATTACTGTTTTGCTTTCCTCCGGTTCTTGCTATAGTAGGAGAATAGAAAGTAGGCCGCCATGGTTTTTGGTGGTTGAAATATAAAAATAAGACTCACCTGAACGTGTACCAGTGTAATAATTCATTTTGCTTTTTGTAACAAATATGAATCATATGCAAAAGTATTAACACGTATAAAGGCCACATGTATAACTTTTCTATTATTAAATTAGTTTAAGTAAAAAGTATTATATCTAGAAATACGTTGACTCTGCTGTTAGAAGCTGCAGAATATGACTCTCGATCATAATAACAGATTTTGTCTCTGTGGTTCAGCTGTGCCATGACCGTGGATACCTGGTGACCCAGGATGAATTGGACCAGACCCTGGATGAGTTCAAGGGCCAGGTTGGTGACAAACCCAGCGAGGGCCTGCCCCGGCGCACAGACCTCACTGTGCTGGTCGCCCACAACGACGACCCCACAGACCAGATGTTTGTTTTCTTCCCTGGTATGTCAGCCACTGCATTGCATCCTGTGACATGGGCTGTCTGTCGACTTGCCAAAACATTCATTATGTTTATGGTGCTAAAACAACCTTTGCAGACTTCCTGAAATTCACAGGCAAATTTCTTCCTGCACTCCTTTGTTCTATGGTGATTCTCATTAACAGAGAAAGGCAATTTACATCTTCTTAATTCCACAGGGTATTATTTGTATATCTCATACTTTCCAAGCTTTTTCAGTCTTATGCTAGGGGCTACAACATATTGATATTTTGAGCTATGTTAGATATTCAGCCCTTCCACTTTCTAAACTCTCACTCTCCCTGGAACAAGTTGTAGTGCCAGGAGTCGAACTCGCGATCTCTTGGTCCAGAGGCAAGCGTCTTAACCACTAGACCAGCCACACTTTTATGGTGCAGGGCTGTCACCCACAACTGGTAAATGATAAACCAAAGATCTAAGACAGTTCTATTATATCTCCCGCAGAAGAGCCCAAGGTGGGCATTAAGACCATCAAGATGTAAGAGGAGAATATCACACGAGCTATTATCGTGGTGCAGATGGGAATGACGCCTTCGGCAAAGCAGGTACACAGGCTCTGCTCTGAAACATACGTCTCATCTACTCTCCACAAGGATGCAAGATGCATCTCTAGTAGACATGGCTCCCAAATACATCCTGGAACAGTTTCTCCAACAGAAGCTTCTTACCAACATCACAGAGCACGAGGTAAGGGGGTGACGCACACTGCACCCGCAGTGACGTTTATATAGACACATTCTTTTCGATTTAGTGTCTGCCCTGATTGTTCAGGCTCACGCAGTTGGTTTTTGTGTGGCGAGAATTAGAATGAACAATGGTATGTGGATTGGGTAGCACATGAATAGACGATAAAGGGGGCAGGTTTTCATTCTTGGGACTGGTCTCCGATTAGTCCAGTCCTGTGCCGACTGACACTTAACTGGTTCCACTCAGTGAGGGCTGAATGAGTTTTAAAAAGAACAGCAGTTGTGTACCAGTGTCCCTCCCCTTGAAAGTTTCATGTTTATCATTCACTTTGCTTTGAGAATTGTAAAGGGAGAAGGATTCCATTGCTGAAGTTTACTGCTGTCTGAACATTGACAAAGAAAACACTCAGCATATTTTTTTTTCTGGAAGTTAAACAGGCTTTTATTGGAAAAGAACGCAGTTTGAAATTTAACAGTATTGCCGCTCTTCAATCCCCAATTCATACAGCTGTTGTCGGCTCTCTCTCTCTTTGGACTAGGATGTATTGGAACAGGCTCAACTCCTGGGCTGGAAGAAAACAAAGGAAATGCTTTAAATGATGGAACAATTATAGAGAAAAAAAGTGAGACAGTGACGGCTTGGAACTGCTGTGAAAACGCACCATTCATGACACACATGTGTGCAATTAGAATTGCATTTATACAGTATATAACATATCACTGTATATTTTTAGTCATGAATGAAATACGTGGAATAAATCACCATAAACAAACCTGGTCACATGACTCGCCCCCCTCCCCCACCACTGACAGCCAAACCTCCTTCTCAGAGAATCTTTTTTTCAAACTGATGGCGACTGAGTACATTCAGAATATGTGGGACGCACGGCATTATTCAGCATTTCAGTTTTCAGCTCATGATACGTTCCCCCATTCCAAAACCGGTCGTCCGTGTGGCACCCAAGACAGGCTTCACAGCCAACACCCCCTCCAAGACAAAGTGAATTTGACTTGCCAAGTCGATGCCTGCCTCAGAAGATGGCGCTCTAGGTGGCCGTCTAGGTCTCCTAATGGGCTGACTGGCACTGTCCCATCCAGTGGGTAGCCAGGAATTGTTCGATGGGGGGGGGTGCATACCATGCATATCCAACCTTTCGCTTTCTGGTTCCCAGTGCACCCAACTGTGGCACAGCCCACAGGTTTTAATCAATAAACTGTCTACATTTTAAATGATAATAATGTGCATAAGGCTCCGGACCCTCTGCGACCCAGAAGGATAAGCGGTTTGGAAAATGGATGGATGGATGGATGGATAATGTGCACCCTTGTGAAAAAATAGTGTACTGAAGTGCATCAACAGTGTGATCACTCGAAGTGCAATAAAAATGCATTCTCTTTACACATATTTTTTTAAATACATTGACATTATACTTTGTACTTTTAGAAAATATATTTTGCATTTAAACATAATTAAGTACACTGAAGCACACTTGAATAAAAGTATGTCTGCAATCAAATACACTTTAGTACACATTTGTATAAATTGCAGTAATGGGCGTTGTTAGGTCCGATCACTCTGGGCTATAACCCCAAGCAGAGGGGCGTTGCTAGAGATCCTGGGCCTCATGAAGGCATATTGTATTGGCCCATAATCTTCCATCAAAAAAGAAAAAAAAAGTCAAGCACCAGGTAAACTTGACTTAATCCTCTGACCTTGTTAATAGCTAGAATCTCCCCTGATTCCGTTCTAGGTGCATAGCTAGAAAGTCTGCCCCCCCCACAGAATGTCACTTAATTCCCTTGACCCCACCCCTGAACCTGTTCTGCCTGGGACTATCCAAAATAAGCAGTTTGAAGATGGATAGATACCTCACTGTTATGGGTACATCATGAGTGGTTTTGTCTGCTTTGGGGAATGCATCATGTCAGTATTGTGATATGTTGCTGAACCTTGATGGGAAATCAGATGTCTACAGAGAAGCAGAAGGACAGAATGTGACTGATATTGTTAGGCTTCACCTTTCATGAATCACAAGTAGGATCAAGTTTATCTTAAGATTTTTCTCCTGCAAGATCTCATATCAAAAAAATTGTAAAAATGTATGATAATCTTCTGCAAAAATATCTAAAATGTTAGTCCAAAGCACGCACAATCTTTGAAAATCAATCAATATTGGTTCTTGAAGCACCCTGAGAGAGTACATATAGAATTGGCACACACTGATTCACGCTTCATGTCTGAGGATAATGCGATCCCTGCATTTGCACACCTCCAGCCCTAGATGGAGTAATGAGTGACTTAAAAGGTTCCTGACAGAGACAGGATGTCGACCTGGACCTTTCAACAATCCGTTCAAGGCCTGCATCAGTTTCATTTTTAGGGATGGCGTATCTTTCACTGGTAACGTGCTCAGCCAGTTCAGGTGACAAAAAGAAAAATTGCACATCTTGCCTGGACAAGACCGCACTGGAGGAAGAGAAGGACACGGTCGATAGGCTTTGCTTTGTTATCCTTTCACTTTTATGTAAGAGTATAGTGTGCAGATACTGTAAATAAACCATATGGCATGTGTTAACAATAAATGTCCTCTACAGGGCTACGGTATTTCCTTATGAGGGAAAGACACATTCAGGAACAGGTCCTCATAAAATTCACACGAGGTCATTCTGGGGATCTTTCTTCAGAAATGTAACAAAACCAAATTATGTCACGTCTCCATCAGTTGAAAGCGAAACACACTCTGTATATGGTTTGCAAATTCCACAAATAACAAAAACGCAAGAGATACATGTTGAAATATCAGCGCCAGTCAAACGCATAGCACTAAGGTGCCTTTTGACTAATTGTCAGATATCATCCGAAAGTATGATCCACAGAATAATGGAAAGCCTGAATTAGCCCGTTCAACACCCACAGCAGTTAAACAATCACAGCAGTTAATTTGTGAAAACAGGTTTAAAACCAAACAAGATTAAATCTATTCAGATATATAAATACAGGCCAGAAGTTTCTCAAGCAGACAAATTCATTTTGAACACCCATCCAAAAAAGTATAGATCTGTAATATATATATATATACACATACATACATACATCACTAAGCAATTTAGAGTCAGTTCTGCTGCTTGCCTTGTATTATATTTGTTTTTTACTTTTATTAAGTTTTATTCAATATTTATATTTGTGTAGGGATTCATCTGAGCCTGACTCTAATGATTTTAGTGTCAAGATGCTTGTGTCAAGGCAGGCATATGATACATAAAGGACTTTGGCAGAATTTGGTGTCCTACGTTTACACACCCAAATTATTGGCATCGGGAAACTAAACAGCTCATGGGCACTTTCCACATTCAAGAAACGTTCCATACATCACGTCACTAGCACTTTTTTTTTATATAAAAAAATGACACCATATTTGGCTGATAGTCGATCTGCTGTGTCTGTGCTTTGCATTGCAATCGTCTGTCACATGACAAAAGTTCAGTCCGATGAAGTGGAGGGAACATCAGATGCAGGCAATGCCGCAAAATAAGTAATGAAGATGGGGTGTGTTTCTATGTGTGTATGTGACGGTATTATTTGTAAAGGGATAAGTAGTTTAACGCCAAATCTATTATGGGAAGAATTATACAATAATACCATGATTATTGCTTCCCACGGAAACCTCAGAACAAATATGGCCAAAGTATGAAAACCATTAGGAAAAGTAATTTTCCCATCATTAAATTGGGTTCTGTTTCCGTTTTATTTTTTTATTTTATTTTTCTAATTTTATAATAACAATATACTTGTTCTCTGGAGATGCCCATAGAGCCAGAAATCTTTCACTTACAAAGCTCTCATATGACTCCTCTTATTAGCTGCTAGCCTGCATTATCATCCTGTTTGAATTAGTCTTTATTAGCTTTCCATGAAGAACATGACATAAACTTGCACACAGGATTCGTTGATTTTTATTTTCAAGCAGCTTAAAGGACCTCATCTTAGAGGATCTCCAGCTCAGAAGAAGAGTCTCTGTTACTGTTGATTCACCAGGAAACACTTTCAATTGTACTGCTGATATTTAAGTGTATTTACACTACAAAGTGCATATGAAACAGCCAAATAAAATATCTGCGCAATAATAATGCCTCACTTCAAGTTTATGGACGCACAGGCTATCGAACTGATTGATGATAGAGGATAAAACTAAAAACACCTTTGTCTAAATGTCTAACTCTGCGGAAATCTGGTATGCTAGCTAATTTAACACAGAGAGACGTAAACTGAATAATTGCAGATCAAAAGTGGTGGTCAAGCTGACTTAAAAAGGAAGGTATTTTTAATTATATAATAATTATACAGTAATTATATTCATTGTTTATATATAAACAATATCATGCTCGAAGAATATCTTGGGGCACTTGATTAATTCTGTAACGATATTGCAGATCTATTGGTTTCATAACAAAATTCCATTGACAAGCAATGTTTAATGTATATAACATATTTTTTGACTGACTCGTTCACTTCTGAACCATTTCGCAATTAATTCCAATTGTAGTCATTAGCTTTCAAAGGGATACTTAACACAAATATTCCTTCCATATCTGCGTTTCCAATGCAAGATTATTACTGGGGTCTATATAAACAATGTACTTTTCAGTTACAACAGATCGATTACAATAATTTTTTACAGTTGACTAGCATTTTTCTGCTGTGTAGATTTCATAGGCCAAGAATTCAGTCTTTTGAGGTAGAATGTTTTCAACAGAAAATTTAGTCAGTTTTTTTACAAACAGGAAATTCCATGATAAAGCTACTGCATGATCAACGGCTCGTTTTACTGGGTCTAAAATGAATAGATCTGTTATCAAAACAGGTATAAAATATCATAATTTATATGAAATGTTTTCTTCTAAATCGCATAATTTTTGTCTCCAGTTTTTAATGTTATAATTAACACGACACACAACCTAAGTGATCTAGACATCAAGGAACATCTGCTGCTGTTGTTTGCTTATTGTGATAAAGAATTTCTTTGATATAAAATATTCAACAATTTTTCCATGTGATCTGCATTTCATGTGAACATTATTACATGTACTTTGAAAAAATCTACCAAAGTACAGCTCTGGAAGAAATTAAATAGTCACTCTGTATTGATTAAAAATCCACATTTTATAATCCTGGATTAATCCTGGTTTTGCTGGCAGAAGGCTACATTGTGAGGGAGGCTGCATCCTGACTCAAAATTTTTACGACAACAATACACAGGAAAATGGTGAAACAGGAGACACTGGGAACGACCAGAACCCAGCCAGGTAGAGGGGGCGGGGCGGACTTCTAATGCCTGAGAAAACCTGCAATTTATTCAACAATGCTTCACAAATCAGGATATGACATCAAGTCTTCAAAAGGAATGGGAAAAATTAAGTGTAGGTGTGAAGTGCACTGCCAGGACAGTTAGCACCGCGAGATAAAGCAAGGATGAAATCCTTCGTTAATGAATGGCTGGGAAGAGCCAGGCTGGAGTTTGCAAAAAAAAAGTATATTTTACACAAATGCATTCTCATGAAGTGAGAAATAAGTGAAATCAAAAATGTTGCCGTGGTCTCTAAATATTTTCCAGCTGTACATTCCCCTCATTCTGAAATATCCTAAATCTCCATCCTAATACCTGCGGAATATTTTGGAGGTGGAATGTACAGTAGTGCCAAGTCGTGATTCTAGCGAATTTTAAAAAAATGTTGATATCTCACTGATCTTCCAGAGATCTGCACTCCTTCCTGCCACCCCAATCCTCATCAGCAGGTTCACTCATTGTCCCAGACGTCAAACTCTGGGCACTACAGTCTTTTCCCACACCGAACCCAAACTCTGGAACTCTCCTCCCCCTCTTATCCATCAAGTAGGCTCTACAACGCAGTTTCTAACCTTTTAGGCTGGTTACCTGAAAGCACGTGACTGACTTCTTTGTCAAGCTGGATTTTATTGGTGTTACTTAGTTGATGTTGTTTGTTTTCTCTGTCAGGTGACCTTCAAGTGTCCTGAAATGTGCCTTGAAATAGGTATTGAATTATTATTAATAATAAAAGTATGCTGTTGCACAATATTCCTTTACATATGACACATATAAAAAATATTTAAGAAAACATATCCAGTGTGAGGTTGTCCCATTTTGACATAAGTGTCTATGTCATTAATGCATTCTGAATCTGGCGGTATAAGGTAAGTCACACTACACTTAAATGTATTTTACTTTAGCTAGTTTAGTTTTAGTTAGTAAGAGTGACACACTTGAAAAGATTATATCATAATTGCCCCGAACGACACTAAAACGTGTTTTCACTGCTAATAATGCTGAGCATTCAATCGACAACCCATTTTTTCCCTCTAATAGTATATCAATGAATCATATTTTTTTTCTAACCTAAAGACAAGAGCAATCTTGCTCAGTGAGTCATTCAGGTATTTGTTAACTGAACCTCAAGCCAAACTAAACCCTCAGACAAACCAAAGTAACTATGACACTTTTTTCCAGATCGCACACTTTTCTTACCCTGGCATGATTAACGACCGAATGAAATTAGATATTTGGGGAAAGGTTTGGAGGTTCTCAGTTTGTATTTAGTTGCCAAATCTCATACTGTACACAAGGGGAAAAAAAGTACGATGAATTTTAATTTCTCGGGCCTGTTGTGACCATTAATTATGGTTTTGTTCTTTCGTGTTAATAATTTATTATTATTTTTTTAACTTAGGCATCACTTCAATATATTATTAGTTATTCTTAATTAATATAAATACTAAATAAATACTATTTATTAATTACTCTGAAATGTAATTAGAGGAAGAATTTTGGAAATGTATTATTTTTAATGCTAAAAGCATAGCATTGAATATAGAGAGAATAAAAAAAAACATGGTAGAAGAATCTATGCAAGGTTACAGGAAAATGTCACAGAATGGAATGTCGTACGTTCTGATTAAAGGGGCCCACATTCAGATAACAAACATCTGGAAAAAGCACACAGCTATGCTGATAGGCTCCAAACTCCACATCTGAACGGAACGATTTCACTTTAGCACTAGGAAACTCTCATAACCTTACAGATTAAACTAAGCCGGAAGCCACTGCAAAGCAAGTGTCACACTGTATGAACTCACTTGGGCTACTCCGTACAGTCTACGCATAAACTACACGTTCTTCTTATTATTCGCAAACAAACAAATAAATAAAATTCTATTGCTTCACTGAGATTTTGGGAAGAAGACAGCAGGATGCTTATATTCACATTTTTCCACGCGTGGTTCCTCAGACTCCAGGAGCGCCGAGTTTGAGCAGCGACTTGACGTAGCTCTAAATCATCAATATCATGCGATAAAAATCAACAGATTTCAGTGCACGTAATAATATAACTGTGGGTCCATAGAAGTGACATAAATATGTCAATGGAGATAATAATTGCACAAGGAGACACTGTTCTACAACGTTTACATAATGCAATCTTTTATTTCAGGTCGTATTTAATTATGTGTGAAACCTTGAGTACCTATTAAATCTTGTAGACTAACTGCACAAATATACTTGGTCATATACAAATCTCAATGTGTTAATATGTTTTTCTGCCTAGGCCTACTTAAATGAATCATTGAATCGATAAATCCTCTAAAGATGAATTATTATTATTTATAAGTCATATAGGGTTCTACACAAGTAACATATATTATTTTTAAGCGTTATTACATTGGTATACAATTACAAAAAATTGCTACACTTAGCAAGATTCACATATTGGCCAAACAAGTCAATATGGTTTAAATGTTTTAAAACTCAAAACACCCAGGTTTTTAATTTGTAAATTCATTTTTAAAAAATTATTTCAATTCCAACTTGGAACTCAAATAGTCCACGATCGATTTCGGTAATAAGTTTATCTCCTGTTTACATACATTCACACTATATTATATGATACGGTTAACTTCATTATAACACCTGGGTTCAGTTACGACTTGTTTCTTAACGTTAAGTGGATATTTTAACATTTCACAAGACCCGAGCTAAGAAAGATTAGGAAATCCTTGCGACACTTAGAATTACCCGCATTGACCCTCTTATATATTCGGGATATGATTACATGGAACATCATGTTCAATGGACGGCAAATGGGAACCTTTTAAGGTATTGAGATGAATGATTTCTGCTACATGAACCCATCGCTGGGGAACCACGCTTAAACGCTTCCTGAGTATCTACTAATCACGTTCATATCACCGTTATTGTAAAACGCATGTTTCGTAAGTTTGATTTAAAACATTCCCCAGTCGAAGGACGTTGTTCTCAGCAAGCTACAGGAACATGTTGCAGATGTGATCCCGGGACGAGAAAGTGAAACCGACTGCGCTCAGTGACGGAAGTCAAAGAAGTCGCTGGAACAGCGACTCCTGGGCACAAACTGCGAAAACCTGGATTTTTTTAAAAATTCTCAGAACTGTCCAAAAAATAATAATAAAAAAAAAATCGAGAAAAGACGGTTTTGTAACAAATCCTTACAACAATTCATACATTAATGGACATCGCTCTAACCAGTGGGCGTGGGAATGGGAGTTTCTGGTTCAGTCAATTAGGAAACATGACTTGAAAATGACAAATGGTAAGTATGCCGAATAAATGGGTTACAGCGAGGAAGTTAAAAATAGTGACGTACCTTTACCGACGCACCTCGTGAAGATATTTATTGAAAACGATTTAAAAAATGTGAATAGAGAATTTAAATCATGGATAATGTTGTTATAGACCTACCGTGGTGGGTTTGCGCTTCCATTGATCGCGGGAGTTAAGCCGGTGTAGCGCAGGTTGGCGTGCGGAGTCTATAATGGCACTGCAGAAATGGCTATATATATACATCATAGGGGGATTCCCGGATTTTCCTAATGGATTTCCTTGCAGTCATAAGGAAACTTAAGAGAATTTACAAGAAATGCGGCCTCATTTGGAAACCAAAGGTACACATACGCAATGAGCGAGACGGCGTTATGGAAAGATACTGTTGATTGTAGTGGTGGTGGCGGCGAAGTAGGAGATGATGATGGTAACTGATTTATTTTTACATAAATTACAACGTAATGTTGTCAAAACTGTCATTTTAATGTTACCCAGCACTGTGAATAACAGGCCTTGGGATAAAGCAGAATTGAGAAAGTTTGCCTGCTACAAATGAATAATGAAGTTACTAAAAGAAATAAAATTAAAATAATATAAAATCAGGAAGAGGCGTATATGCTACCGTGATTCTGTGCACACAGTGTCTCTTGGATGATGACAGTACTAGATGTTTTACATTATTACCACACCTTTGCAGTCCTATCCCTGCTGAATGAGCAATTCAAGCCCCCGGTCAATTTTAGCAGTTTTTTCCTTTTTCCTTCTTGGTTCTTTCGATAGGTTTTCTGACGTGCTTTAACAGTGCAGAATGACAGAGTGCAAAACCAAGCATATGGGGGCGCTATATTGAACTGCAGTTATATTAAACACGTGTGTAACCTGCTCAGTGTAAAGCTCTAAAATGTTTTATCATGGTGCCCGTTTTTGCAGTGAATACTGCGTTTTTTTTAATACCTGGAAAATTACATTTCCCTTATATTTAGGAGACTGGGGTGTCTTGGAGCAGCGGTTAGTACTGGTGCCTCACACCTTTGTGACCAGGGTTTGAGTCTCTGCGGAGGCTCCGTGTGTGGAGTTTGCATGTTCTCCCAATGTCATCTAAAATCAGCAGGAGTACAACTGAATTGGAGTTACAAAATTGCCTATAAGTGTACCCTGCAATGAGTTGGGGCCCCATTCTGAGTTGTCTGGCACTCCAAATGACCCAAAACAGGCACACAAAAGAGATTGATTAAGGGGGCTTCTGTTTCCATACTTTAATGAGATGTGAGTTAATAATTCTCTTTTGTTTTCCTTTATGAGCTGATTCAGTTTAGCTCTCTTTGTTGAGGGGGAAGGCTGATATTTTTATAGTTAATTGTACTGTCATTCTTAGCTGTTAATTCAGCTGCTAAAACATTGGCCAGTTGGTCAATAGATAACAGGACGGGCATCGAATTTGCAGTTCTTCATTGGTCACTAATACTCCAGGATCAGTAATGAAAAATATACATGTGCATACAAATCTCAGCACAAGAAACCAAATGAGATTCTGAGAAGCACGTGGGCAAGAAACATATACAGATAGAGATTCTACATATAAAAATAAAGAAGTTTGCCATCAGTCACAGGGTCCGGTGACTCATTGGATATCGAATTCATAAATGACAATGACTCATTTGCGCTTTGGGACCAATGAAGGAAACCTACATTTGGTTATCTTCCTCATAATCACCTTCGCACCTCAGTGCCAAAAATATCCATTCATTTTTATCGTCAATGGAATCAGGATTTCTAAATGATTATATAGGAATCATAATTGGAATAATTATATTGTCATATGTATATGGTGCTAGAAATATCTCCAAAAATACTTAGACAATACAAATCTGTTTGGTAAATATTCCTCAGACATGTATCTGAGTATTTTATAAAATGGTATGTGTTTAAATGTGTGCATGGCTTAGAATGTTATTCATTCCGCATTTAGCAGCATATAAAAAAGGTGAATAGTGTATGAAAGCAAGTACTGGGTTAAGTATTTCATGAGGAACTGGACTGGGATAAAATGATCTTCTGAGAACATGGAAAGCTACAGTAATCCTCTACAAAGTCTGGCAATGTCCTGAATGACTAAAGCATGCTTTCTTCAAGTTAAAATGCCAGCCCATTTAAAGTCGTCGCTAGCTTGTCCCTCTCACTCCAAATAACAATCGTAGCATTATTCCTGTATTGTCAGAAATTGTATTTGTAAGATATAATGTTGTGTTTTTGGTAAAAAAAAAAAAATTCTGCCAACATCGGTCCTTTGGTAGTTTACTGTAATTATGTGTATTATGGAAAAGGGTTGAGCTATATACTGATGTCTCATTTTCCATTTAAGCTTTCCAACAGATTTTTTTGAGGACTTATGTGTTGACACTTATTCTGCGGCCTCTTGTTTATTCCTGTGAAAATACACAGTCAATGAATCCCTATACAGAGGATTATAACAATATTATTTATCCCGTTCTACAAAAAGTTGTAAGTATGATGGATGTCCGTATACTCATTTTAGATGAAATTTACAATATAATTCAAGCAGAACAATAATGTATAGTGATTAATTTGTTGTTTGTACTGTATCGTGCCATAAAATGCTAGTTAACAGTTCAATGAATAATTTCACAAAACAATTACGGTTTGGCACATGACAACTGAATAATACTTATTATATTGTTCTTAGGAAAATATAATTGCAAATGATTTACAGAACGTGACCTGCAAGACAAAACAAACAACTGCACATGAGTGTGAAGAAAACAATGTAAGTAAGCATTTGTGTACATCATGTGCTTAAAACAAAAGATACAAAAAGAGCCTTCGTGGCCTCAGATATGCATTGCATTTTTCATAAATCCTGGCAAGTTACTTTTCAATTTATTTGAAACTTAAATGGTATTATCTTGATATGTATACAAGTAATTTACTACTGTATAAAATTAGATTTTTTTTGTACAGTAGGAAATTACTTATATACATACCATGAGGGAAGAAGGGACTGGAAGATCGACAGGAGGATCAGTGCAGCGTCAGCAGTTATGTGGAAAGTGTAGTGGTCTATTGTGGTAAACAGTGAGCTGAGCTGGAAGGTAAAGCTATCGATTTACTGGTTGATCTACGTTCCTACCCTCACATATGGTCACGAGCTCTGGGTAGTGACCGAATGAGATTGCGGTTACAAACAGCAGAAATGAGTTTCCTCCTCTGGGTGGCTGGGCTCAGCCTTAGAGGGGTTGAGGGAGTCAGACATTTATGAGGGGCTCAGAGTAGAGCCGCTGCTCCTCCCCATCGAACGGAGCCAGTTGAGGTGGTTCAGGCACCTGCTTAGGATGCCTCATGGATGGTTCCCTGGGGAGGTGTTTCAGGCAAGTCCAACAGGGAAGAGACCCGTAGACATATAATCAAGGTTATCTCTCTCGACTGGCCTGGAACACCTTGGTGTTCCCCCAGAGGAGCTGGAGGAGGTGGCTGGTGAGAGGAGGTGGTCTGGGCATCCCTGCTTAGACTGTTGCCCCCACGACCTGACCCCGGATAAATGGCAGAAAATGGATGAATGAATGAATCAATCAATGAAACAGGATTATGAAATTTCACTAGTAGAGATTGTGCAGTAGACTTTTTTAAAGTGACGAACATCACAATTCTAAAAGCGTAGGTTAAAAACATTGTGTTTTTGTGCGTTTTTGTTTCGTTGCTACCTCCTACCTTTCATGTGAATTGGAGTAGCATAGCAGCATAGCATCAAAGGCAACGCTTGTGTCTTTAAATCTGACTCTGCCTATGCAAAGCCTGCATTTACCCCCACCTGCATTCCAGATACTCATTGTTTATGTGAATTAATGACTCTGAATTGTCTGCATTGACTGAATAAGCACATGATGTCCCACAGCAAACCTTGCCTAAGACTGAAAGCTTCCGGGGACTGGCTCCAAAGCAGATGGATGTGCTATTCATGTGTGAATTAAACTTATTTCCTGACAAACGTTTACGTTCATGTGTGTTTCGCCCCTTTTAGGAAAGAAGTTCCATTCTTAAAATGGTTTCTACCATCAAACTAAACCTAAATAATAAGAAAGTAACCTGTTATCTAAAGAAACTCATTAGTCTTATAAACAATTCCCTTGGATGTGACGTAAAGGTAAGAACTTTTCATTAAGAATCAAATTGAGAAAAAAAACAGAGATCAAAGCTAATCACCCACTGACTGTTCCTTCTAAGGATGAAAACGGAACACATTCTGAATGTGCCCACCTCCCAGGACAGCGTTTGCCAAAGAGAAGAGACTGCAAATTTTGTAGACTCTGCCGAGCGCAACGTGTCATTAACGCGACGCGCTTATGCTACGCCAAGCTGAAGGAGAAGAAAGGCTGAGAGCTGAGCTTGGGGCGTGTGGATTCAAGGGCAAACCGCTCTCTTTGGCTGATGGGGTTCCTGCTACCCAGGAGCTTTCAGACAGGAGCAAAGGAAATGAGCTCAAGTGACAGGATTCTGCAAAAAGCTCTGCGGGCTACAACCACTGCATTTTGCATTTTTGTGCGTCTAATCATATTATCCTAACCACAGACATCAAACATGACATGTGCTCTGCTACCCTATGCAGCTAACTCACCGAAACATGACAATAGAGATTTCGACCTTCTAACAGCATGGAGAGAGGTAACGAGTGCAGGTCATGGGCAGCGATGACTTGCATCGGAGGTGGCCTTTGGACTGTTGTAGGTATGACATCTTGTGGTTGCAACCTGTAATGTGATCCGGGCATATCCAGTTATGCCACGCTTCAGGTGGTGTGAGGCTTCATCGGTTTTTAGGCATCGAAGGGAATGAGGCCTTCAGAGGAACGGCTCTTACAAGCTTCCTTCCGCATAAAAAAAAAAAAAAGAAGAGAAAAACCTTGTTGCTTATCCCCTGCAACCAGGTGTTTGTTTAGTTTCGTTTTTAAATACCTGCCTGTAAATGGACATAACTCTTCTCCCAACTACAGTTATGTGTATCACGATATTTTATCATGTTTGAAACTACATAGTCAATTGTATCCAGTTGTAGAATCACTATCAAGTATACGATACTTTGATATAAATGTATATATAAAGTATATGCTGAATTCATATAATGGCCTTATCTCACAGTCAAGGTGACTGCATCTGTGACAGTACATTTTGTTTAGCCAGCAAATTAACAGCTGTTTTTATGAAGGACATTTCGCATGATCTGCATAAATATTAGAGGGTTATGTGACGCCGTTTGGAACGACTCTCACTGTTTATCCTTAGTACTTCGGGCACCCTGTGCAGCTTATAATGGCGCCTTTAGCTAAGCACCTTACAAACACAGTATTGTATCCTAAGCTAAACTAACGGGGGATGGTGCTCTTACTTTCCTGATTTCCCCAACGTGTGCTTCTGTAACTATGTAACTCAGGCACATAGATCAGGGTGGCTGAGCAACAGAACAGGGGGACAAACAGAGTCAACTATGGATCTTTGGACTGGTAATGAGGTTAGTGGTGATGAAGAACGCCAAGGGAGAGGCAGTTCAGGTCAATTTTGAGTTGTACTATAATAAGCTAATACTTTATTTAGTCAAGATGATGAATTAGGATCTGCAGTGACATATTACAAGTCTAAAGCGGATTCCAAGGAAGGAAAATTATAGTAATTTCCAGCAAAACAACAGAATCCAACTAAATCCATTCCAACAAAGTGAGAGCTGGCAGGTGACTTCTCACTAATTTACCAGAATGGAATAAATGACTAATTCATACTTTTATTGTAGACAGGAACATTCTGCTGATTATTTCATAAACACACCATGTGTTCAAATTATCCTTTGATGGTATTATAGTAAATCGTGATGTTTTCATTGCTCCACTCCCTGCTTGGTGAATTTTATCTTCATGATTTCACTACACCGGAATAACGTTGCTTTTGAAAACACTTTCAGAAACTGTGGCATGTTTCACTGGTAGGAAAAATTTGTAACTGCCTTAGCCTACTTCAAATCATACATTATTTCCTATGTAGTAGTTTTCCATGCTTCATGTGCAGTCAAACAGGATCAGCTTAACAATCATCTGTAATTCTTTAATCTTTTTATCTCTGCTAAAGAAAGGTGACAGCAAAATCTCTGAATCTGTCATTCATAACAGTTAATGGCTACTGCGTGAGGACAAAAGAACCTACTGGAACTATCAGCTGAACTGTGCAAAACTGTAGCCAATAAAGTTCTTACTGTGCTGAAGACTTCTTATTTACCGATCTGAAAAGGAAATGTTTTGGAGATGAACACCAAGGAAATGATGTAAAGAGCAGAAGCTTCTTAATTTGGGTGGGGTTTCATTTTTTGGGCATGCTTAGTAAAAAAAAAAAAAAAAACATCTTAGGGATTGGATGTCATACAGTTTAATAAACAGTGAAGAACTTATGTTAGAGTGTCATATTGTAAAGCGGTATTACAGCCTTTAAAGACATGAACATACTAAAAACACCTAAAATGCAGTCTATTCTGAAAAGATGAATTACATAGATACACATGTAGTACTTGATGTGAAACGTAGAGATTTATTAAGGTTAAAAACCCAAAACATCTCATTCCTATTCAGTGAACATCTACTGTACCAGATAATACCCATGGATTTTTAGTGAATCCAAATCAGAGAAGACGACCCATTATATATAATGAAACCATTATGGGTTTCTGACATGCTGCAATTTACAGAATTTTGTGAAAGTGAGACCAAGAAAGTTCAGAAACTATTATTTACATATACTTACGAAAAAAAAAAAAAAAACAGCATTTTGTACAAAGTGCACACGTTTAAATAAAATTGAGCACAGAAATATCGGTAGGTCCCTACAATAAAAAAAGAATAACTTAAAAACCTATCTGAAAATTGGGTGAAATAGCTTGGTTTGTAGAACTTATAAAAATACTCATTCAAATAAAGGAAAAACAACTCCCATGAAGATGTAGATAGTGGGCTGTTTTTGGGAAGAAATATCTGTTCAACAGTGAAACCATGATAACATTGCGGTAAAATCCTGCCTTTTCACGGTTAAATGCAGCAGGGCTATTTCGAGCTAACGGAAACACTTCCTTCCACTAATTCCAAGCCATTTCCACATCAATAGCACTGCATAACAAATAAAGGTAGCTTAGAAGAATATACATCCTTAAACAATGGTATATTTAAGGGCAGTTCTCTTCCAAGTAACAAAGTCTAATTATATTGCACTTAAAAAACACATCGGTGAGAGACGAAAGGGACTTAAGTGTATGTCATTCTCGCGTGTAATGGGTGGTCGTGTTTTGTTGGTATATAACAGCTGTGGTCATCTTGGACCTCGCTGCCTACACGCACATCCTCCTGACCCCACACTCACAACAGAACCTAGCGCTCTCCACTGGGTACCTGGTCCCACACTCATGGCAGAACTTCGTCAACTGTCCGACGGGGTGGTCCACCTCCACGCTGCCTTTTTGGTCATCCCTGCCAAGGGAAATAATGAGAACAAAAGAGAATTTAAAAGACCTAATTACACTAATATGCTGCTATTGCAGTAACAACCTTGCCACTCCAAAAATTGGTGATTGACTTGGCATGAATGACAAACTTAATATTATATAAAATGTAATACACACACAGATTTTGTGTGTGTATATATATAAATGTTTATATTCATATCATAAACAGCCAAACATAATAAGACTTTTCCTATTTTAGTTTTTTTTATTGCAGTAACAGATTATTATAAAATAGAGTTTCTACAGATATTTTTCAGTCCCCACAAGGTTAAAAAAAACAAACAAAACTGGTTTTTAATCACATTGTGGGGACATTTGGTGGGGCATATAACATATACAATCCCCCCCCCACACACACACAAACTTGTAGAAATTCAAGATGTACAGGAGTACAGGATGTACTTGTGACGATTTATTCAAAATATTTCATTTAAAATGCACAGAGGAAACGTAGCATATCCACAAAATATTAGCAATTAAATATAGAAGAAAACATTCAAACTTCCACTGCTCACAAATCCTTATGGACATTCAAAACAAGGAAATTAACACATCATATCTTTCTGAGGACAATGCCTTGGAGCCATCCTGGCAAAGATTGCAATCAAACCAAACTTACAAATAAGGAGGGGTACCCTCAGAGTACAAACCATGCCTCAAAATGCCAAAAACTTTCCTGTGTACCTCCATCAAACCGTTCTTGAAAGCCAACAGGGAAAGAGGCCTAATTTCTATTTGCAGAGGCCTAACCTTGACACGTAGTTATGGACATTGTAGAGGCCTAAACTCGGCACGTAGCTATCCAAGTTGTAGAGGCCAAAGCTCGACACGTAGCTATACACGCTGTAGAGGCCTAAGCTCGACACGTAGCTATGGACATTGTAGAGGCCAAAGCTCGACACGTAGCTATGGACATTGTAGAGGCCTAAGCTCGACACGTAGCTATGGACATTGTAGAGGCCTGAGCTCGACACATACCTATCCGCGTTGTAGAGGCCTTACCTCGACGTGTAGCTATCCGCGTTGTAGACCTTCCGCCTGTTGGGCCCAGCAGTTGAACTTGTGTTTTTCAAAGATCCTGGAGATGTTGGTGTCCTGGATTTCATATTAAGCCTATCCAGAGATCAAAGATGAAATAATTCTTGGGTGGGAGGCATCTTGTAACACTCATGAGCTTCCCTCACTGGGCATCCCATTGCTTTTGGACTATGACAAACATTTGCTTTGGCCCTAATGTCAAAGACAATATGATAGAGGTTTCTTCAACAAAACAGACACATCCTGTCAGACCATCAATCAAAATTTCATTAAACTTAAATTAGAAAAAAAACAAGCTACCATAACAATTATCGTTACCTTGATTTGCGTGAGCAAGAGAAGGTTAAAAATAATACCGCAAACTCTGGCCAACTTTTTTCCAAGACATTATCAGGAAAAAAAATGTAAACATCTTCTCCAGCAATTAGGACTAAAGCAGTGTGGAACCAAAGCTTGAATTTACAAAGCTAAAATACAAACATCAAACACCTTCAGAACCATGCGCTCAACATCAGAGACCCGCACAGACTGTTGACCCTGGCGCTGATCATCTTACCCAGACGGAGGGCTGGTGAGGCCTGAGGTGTTGGTCCGATTGGAGGAGTACCCAGAAGTGGTGCTTTTCACAGAGGCGGCAGAGGGAGATTTGCTGACAGGAATCCCTGTTCAGAACAAAGCAACTTTAAAACCGTTTCCCTCAGCACAACTTGAGCCAAGTGCTAGGTTCATATTTGAGGGTGCATTCCTAAGCATATTCAACAGAAATACCAAACTGCCAATAGTAAATAACATTCTTTGCAGACAGGATTTCAGCAACCAATTGGAAGAATGTCAGAAAAATATTTAAGCTACAGTACAAATCAGGTCTGTAACCTGGGGGGGGGGGAGGTGTCCAGCAACCTTATCAATAGGTTCCTTGCTGTACATTGCAAGGGGGGAAGAAGGCCCATCTGTAGATTTTGCCGACTATGGGACCTGGACAATATTTCTTTTTTTTTTTGGGGGGGGGGGGGGGGTTCAGTTACATAATTTTACCACCTGGCTAAGTGCCCGATCCAGGTTAAGTTACACATTTAGGAAACTCTCACTCAGCATCATTAACTGACTCAAATAATACAGACATCAAATTGTTAACACAGAATAGGGAAAACCTGTTCTTCAATACTAAGTCAATACAAATCTTGAGGTTTCTTGGAAACACGGTCATACGCACATTTACAGGAAGCTCTACAGGGTCTGGGTTACTGGCTGCCCACAGTAAATCTCAGACGAAATACACCTCTGAGGCTGGGTTCAGTGTGTCCTGTGGATCAGGGCACTGCTCCATTAGGACACTATTGCCAGTAGAGGAAACCGCATCATGAAAGGTACAGTAATGAGCTATATATATATACTGCATTAGTGATGGAGAGAAGCCCAGCCACACCAGGAGAGCCGGACTGCCAGAACGTTCCACCACAGGAAAGGGACACGCGAGCCAGTCTCTGCACAGGCGCACACACACACACACACACACACACACACACACACACACACACACACACACACACACACACACACACCTTGCCAGACTGCACCACGCCCATCAACATTTGCCTGTGCTGCCAGACTCAGGAACTGCTGAGGCAGGTGCCACAGGTTACATCACAGTCAAGAGGGTTCTTCACCAAATGTCTGTAATCACCGCAGCCAGAGTAATACTCCCCAGATCCAGCCAAGCATATGCCAGGGACTGGCCAGAGTGCCCCCTGCCAACAGCCACCCTAGATCTGAAGCAAGTCTGGTCCATGTGCGGTCAGCTCAGAGTGCGGTCAGCTCAGAGTGCGGTCAGCTCAGAGTGCGGTCAGCTCAGAGAATAACTCAGAGTGTGCAAAAGGCTTAAACAGTCAAAGAAAGACAAGTTTAAATAACCTTCATGTTGGCGTAAAACTACATGTCTGACAAATTGTGCCAGCTTAGCAATTTTTGACCCCCACTATTTGCAGCAACTGTCCAATATATCAATGTATTTCTATGACTGGACAACTACCCACCTTGTTTGGCTAATCAGTACCCCATTGAGTTATTTAACTAATTTATTATTAATGTATTTATTATGCTACTATGAATTTGCACATGTTCTAATGTTAAATTGTATTTTTTTCCTGAGCATATATACACTTACTACCCAGAAAAATAGCCTCAAACATTTTGTCTGACTTTGGAAGCCTTTTACACAGTACTGTACCTATGTTCTCAGTAGTCATTTACTGATTCAAATTCATTTTAACATTTAAGCTATGTAACCAAAAAAAAAAAATCCACAAACCTGAGCAAATCTTATTTGCAAAATAAAAGATTTATGTAGATATTTATATATAGTATAACAGATCATACAAGAAGTACCCTTCAAATTCATTTATGCAAGTGTACAGATGCACGCATGCATAATTATATGTGAGAAATTGAAAAGTAAACAGTGTAACAGTTCATGTGGTTATGTTAATGTTCTGCAAGGATAATTAAGAACCGTTCTGTGAATACCATATTCAAAGCAATTAGGCCACTACGACAAGTGAATTCCATCGCCAGAGCATATTCTTTCAGGGCTGCTGCTTCATTTTAAAAATTAAATCAATTGTTCTTCCCATACCGTCTTAAAGACTTCAACAAAAAAAAAAAAAACAGCATTTTTGTGTGGGAGAGTGCGAGCGTATCAGGTGGGATACGTAGCACTGTACGGCAGCTGCACAGGGCCACACTCAGCCCAAGAGAGCATGAGTCACACTATCGCATGGTTCAAAAATGCAAAGAAAATCTAGGAAGCAAAATGTTCCAAATGGGGGAGTCCCTGGGAGCCACCAGGCCATTCCAGGAGTATACATTTCACAATCATCGGTGGCACTGCTCTCCAGCTGAGATGTTCTAAAGAGAAAACAGTCCCACGTTTGTTCAGAACTGCCAGATCTAGAATTTTTTTAATGATCTACGGGAAGCTCATCTATGCAGTTAATTGTTCAACTGAGTAACTGGTCGATTACTGAACTCTTGATATGTTTATTCATCTTTACAATACAGCCCCTGGGGGTAACAGAGCTAGTCAGTGGGGTTCAGGCCAGGCTCACCTGCAGACGACCCCGAAGCGGAACGCTGGGGTAGGCGGGAGGAGGCGGAAGCTGGGATGGCCGACGTTGCTGGGGAGTTCACCTTCTTTACTGGGGGGGGCTTGTACTGTTGGACATAATAATGAGAAATAAGGGCATCCCTAAGGCAGAATTAGTCAGAACCCAGAGAGAAGCCCAACCTCTTCCCAAGGCACTGGAATGACACAGACCTGAGACCGGGTCGGAGGCTTGGCCTTGCTGTCCGTAGCCACCACCTTGCCCTTGTTGGGCATCCGCGCCGCCTGCTCCTTGCAGAACTTGATGTGCCTGTCAGCCGCATTCTCACTGAACCGCCTCTGGCAGTATGGGCACTGGATGTAGTCTGGAGCGTCACGAGCGAGTGAAGGAGAACACATCCGCCATCACAACCATCTCTCCACGGTTAAATGTTACATGGATAGTGACACGTGCTGGCTTCAGGAACCGTTAGGCCTGCTGAACCGTGTGCGTGTGTGTGTGTGTGCGTGTGTGTGGGGGGGGGGCTTTCAACTGAGTTACAACCTGGTGAGGTTTACTCTCTAAGAGGAGGGGTCATCCGTGCACTACACGTCTCACAGCACAATGTGTCGGATTTATGCTTGGATACTTTTCAGGGCCAGAGCCAGAAATAAATTTTGGGGTTAGGGTCTGGCAGTTTCTGAGCTGGGTTCAGGCTCATTGTTTTACTACCTAACTATGTGCCTGGTCGAGAACAAACTAATTACTGGGGAGTGGTGCCTAGAACTTCTAGAAAATTCTGGATTCATCCCTCAGCATACAACTGGTCCTGTTTAATCAGAAATCAGGATGTGTAAACAAGATAAAACTGGAACCCCGTTCAGCAGAGGGACCAGCAGAAGATAAACAAAAGTAAAATTTGAGAATTAAATATTTTATTTTTACATTTCATAGACATTGTGTGTGTAATATATTGGCAAGAAATGTGGGTGTTAATACAGCTGTGTTTCTGCTGTCCCTCTCCCCAGACTTGCTGATTATTCCAACATACCTACATCCTAACCCTAACCCGCAAACGACCACCTCGATGAAATAACATAGTGGCAGCACTGGCAGGGAGACAAGCTCGCGGAGAGCAGCCAGCCAGGCTCAGCGTCTCGGCTCACCGGGGTCGTAAGACGGGGGTGGGGGCGGCGGTAGAGGGCCACCCTCCTTCATGACTTGGGTCAAGCCTTTGGCCGCACGGATTGTGGCGATGAACTCCTGGTGCTTCCGGCGCCAGTTTGACTGCTTCTTGGGTGGCTCGGCCTAAAGGGTGGCAGACGGACAGAGTAAAGCGGACGAACGGAGGCGCATATCGGGGAGCGGGCTGACCAAGGGCATACCGCGGACCCTGAATGAGGAACACCGACCGCCAAATTAAATATTAAAATGAAGTCAATCAGCTTATGGATTATAATGGACAAAACTGTGGAAAACAAACAATGGTTATTTCCCAAGGGGTGATGTCATTGAGAAACCTGCACTTCAAAACCCAATCAGCTACAGTACGGGGCATCGAATTACATGATTTTTAGTGCTGTGAGATCAATGAGGAGAGTCAATTCTAACATCCCCTCATATAACCAATCATCCTCAAACAGCTTATCTTACAGAGGGTCACAGCTGGGAGGCTGGTTCTTATCCCATGCAGGGATAAATAAAGTTATTGTATTTAACACTATAATAGTTCGAGCATTTCAAGCAGCACCAAGATCACAAAAGCAGAAACTGCTACAGTCCAGTCAATATAACTGGCATTTTATCCATCAGAGCCTGGTCGGCTGTTTTGGGGGAAAAGAACAAAAGAGAAAAAGAAAACATGCTTCTAGTTAATTGATAGAGGCTGTTACATACAGGGAATAAATCTCTCTGACACTCACAGCACTGGAAAAACATCACGTAATATACTGCCTCAAATAATACCTTTAACTATGAACTTTCAGAAATCGATCCCTATATCTGTCTGGTACATGGAGAGAGGTATGAACCAACAGAAGAAAAGCACTCTGGATAAAATAGAGGAGAGAGAAAACTCACCAGCATTAACTTTAAGCTAATGCAGCAAAATTCTGACACAAAATATTAGTCAATCTTATCCTTGTTTAACAGCTGAAAACAAAATAGTAACAGGCAAATCAGAGCTACTTACTTAAACAGTTAGCAATTTCTAAACCACATGCTTTTGAATTTCCTAGAAGTAAGGATATTTGGAAATCCATGACTCACAGTCAGTTGGACACAAAAGGGTAAAATTGTCATAACCAGGGCTATAACAAGTTTTATTTGTCAATTAACCAAAACATTGACTATGTTGAACAAGAAAAGTTATACATAACTTTACAGAATTTATGTCTGAATGATAAGTTCAGGAAGCTATAACTGATAAACGTTCGACAGTGGTTTATAAACACTTCAAAAACATTGTAGCACACTAGATTCATTCGCCCCAATGATGCTTATTTTATTTTTCTTACATAACATGTTTATATTCTCTGGTTTAGTAGAATGATAAAACACTACCGTTCGTTTCTTTCAATCGCCACTATGTTTAATTTTAGCCCACTTTGATGAGTATCAAGAGCATTAGATGGCAATGTGCTTCTAGAAGAGGTTAATATCTTTGTGGCGCTTATTTGATATTGCTGGAACATGACTGGCAAATATTGATAAAATATTTAAAAAAATGGAATTTCAAGACAACATTTGAATAATTCTTAGATTTAATAAAGCAAAGCTTATAAAAAAGACAATACATTTTAAAAGTGATCAAGGAGTTCCCATATGCAAGAGATTTTTCTAAAGAACACCCATTTTTAAAGAAAGAAGACAAAAATTCACTGAATTTAAAAGTACGGACACAGAAAAAAATGTATACTTGAGACCAAAACGAAAAAGGTGTCGTTTCAACTTACTTTATCAGACTTAGAAGTGCTGGATGTACTGTGTAACTGAAATACAATCAGAAGTGGTTTAACATTTTTCTTTTTAATAATTTTTTAAACATTAGGGAGGAAGGGTTTAAAAGATTCAGCCCCCTATGAAGATACTTCATTCATACATCCCATGTAATGGGGTCATCTAAAAAGAAAACCCCATTCAGAGAGAGAGCCTCAATCTGACCTTTGGTTTGAGAGGTTTCATAGTGGGAATGTCTGTTCCCTCCGCTCTCTGTCTGCTGGAGTCAAACACCTTCCTCTTTTTAATGGAGGCTTTTTGGCAGATGGGTGTGTGTTTTTTCTACAGAAAGGAAAAGGAAAAAAAACTGAAATGTAAACAGCAATTACACAAGTCAAAGTAAGCCTTGACCCATTTTCTCTGTGTACAGAGATAGTTTAGAAAAAACCAAGTCGGCTGCATGTTTTTATAAATAAGCTGCTTCTGCCTCACCGTGTGAGCACTGGAAGTCGACAGGATCGTTACCTTGATAACTCCACGAAAGCAGATAAGCTTAAATCTTTAGCATAAACATGCACATTTATACAGCACTAACACTCAACCAAAACAATAAATTACATCAACAACATGCAAACCATGCTTTTATCCATCTAATCTCTGCTTATCATGGTTAAGGAAAGGAACACTGTACGTATCCCTGCACTTCCTTGTGCACTGTGAAAGACACCAAGTCATATCCACCGCCAGCGAAACCACTCACACATTAAGAGCAAAAGGAATCACCAGGTCACCTAAAGCTGTGGCTGGACCGTGGAAGGAAATCAGGGGTAACAACACAACCACAGAAAGAACCAGCAAACAGTGCCTGACCACAGCAACTGTAAGAGCTCAAAATCCAATCATATTTAACACACGTACTTCAATTCATCCAATACACAAGATAAACAGGAAGCACATTTTTACTTACAAGCACTTTTGCAAAAAAGCGCCTTCCACATATTTTGCAAGGAATGAGATCCTCATTGGAAGGAGTTTCAGAACCTGCAAATATGAAAGCATAAAATGGCAACTCATTGAATGCTCAGTCAGCTTAAATAAGAAAAGGAGGGAGAGTGATTACAGATTTAACATGTTCAGACCAAGATACCCGAGAAGTACCTCTAGGGATAAATCATTAAATAATGCTCAATTATGCAACAAATAAGAACAGCAACTGCCAAAAAGAAAACACGAAGGAAGTTCAACACAGCATGTTAAGTAGAGGAGATGGTCTCATGAAGGTCTGCAGTGTTGATGTACACGGGGTTTACATTGCTTCCCTGTTACAACCTTAAGTCAACCTACAGAACCTAAAATCTAAAGTAATTAAGACTCTGGCTAGAGCTAAAAGCAGCACACCCCAAGTAAGGTAATTACATTCCAGGGCATACAGACACAGGAGCTGCCGGCCGTCTACCTGAGAGAATAGCAGCCACCGCCCTCTAGCAATCATCAAACCAATGAAATGCTTCAGAATTCACTTCTGCCTATGAACGTACTTCACATTCAGACAGTCAACATATAAGACCATGTATTAATACAAATTAAATGCGAATTAATGTGAAATGTGTCTTTAAATATGTAGGGGCTGAAAAGGGTGCATCCCATCACCACCTGTCCCAGTTCCGTAAATTTAAACTGTAATCATTTACAGGATAAACCAAATATGTAGACTAATAACATAAATACTGAGAATATAAACACAACAACGGGGCGGGGGATTACAGCACGTAGGGGGTGGGGAGATTATTCTTCGGCCATCTAGCGGCTTAATAAAAGAAAGACGGTGCAGAGCCAAGCCCGAAAACCTAGTCAGCACCAGCAACAACGCCGTTACGTCTTCGGCACTGCTATAGTCGGAAATATAAATGAATAAATGTTGCGGGTTCCTCACCATCGAAGTCCTCCATGTTTTTTTCTGTTATACAGACGCCGCTACTGTAGCAACTAGCGGGGCTTGTCCCGCAAGAAGCCGCACCTTGATGTATCCGTGAATCTGATTGGCTGTTTTCTCCTCGCCGGAGAGCCTATCGCTGCACGCTATACTCTTTAAACGGCAGGTGGGGCGTGGGTGTAGATCTGTCTGTGACATGCGGTCGGCTCACCTCGCGGGGCGTGCACTGCAGCGCAAGGTGCATGAGATCCACATGTTGGCATGTCATTCTGCGGTGTGGCACTAAATAACTAGAAAGGTGTCTCAAATAGGAATGACAATGACCTTAGTAAATTTGCTCTATATCCTGAAAATTAAAACTCACATCCCGCATAAAATAGACATCTGCATTATGATGCCGCCCCCCCCCCCCCAACTTTCAATCTGGAAGCTTTATCTGGACACGATACTAGCAGCCTGTTCTCCCTTGAAAGGGGGCTTTCACGCGGGAACTCGTATAGCTTGAGCACATCTGTAAACCCACAGCAGCTTTGTGACAAGCAGACCACTATCAAATGGTGAATTTGTTCACTGCATATTTGTAATTTTAATAGCTCTCTGGAGTAGAGAGAGGACAATGATGGCTGTATATTCGGCGCTGGATATGAAGGGGGAATTTGGCAAATGTGGAAATGATGTCATATGTCAAACTGCACAAAACATAATATGATACTGTTAAGCTTTTCCCACCTCACGGCTTATATTTGGCTATTTTCATAGCCTTTTCAAACTACTGGAAAAGCTAGGAAAATATGCAAATTATGACAAAACAGAGCGAAACGAGCAGCTATAGTAGGCATATAGGCCTAAATATATGAATTTCTAACCATATCGTTTCCACAAGCTCTTTATCTGTCGTTCTTATCTGTCAATTTTAAGATCATCCGTGGTTCCTTTAATACTTTATACCCCATATCTCATGACACATACTGCATGAAGTACATTATTTGAAATGCTGTCATTTAAGGCGTGTTACATGCATCAAAACAAAATCTGCACATAGAAACTTGATTGCAAATATATAACACGAAAAACACGGAAAATATAAAATATATAAAATTTATAAATGATCGAAATTTACCAGTTTTGTAATGTATTGCTATATTGGATAATTAGCATGTGACAGTACGTGTTAATGTTTCCTTTAGACAATTTATATGTATATACACTTATAGATGTATATTGCAAATATTTACGTTAATTTAATTATTTCCAAAGATTAACGTTGGGCGTGTAAGTAACAGGATTGATCGGGACCCCCACCCCCATCGTGGGAAAAAAATCTGGAATCCCTTCGTGACATCATAGCTGGAATGGCTGGCGCTGGGAGTTAATGAGACTCCCGCTTCAGTTAAGAAAATGGGCGTTTTTCCCTTTTCTTTAAAGCATATTTTAAATCGTGATTTAAAATAAAAGCTTTCGACATAGCACTAAAGGTAAGCAGCGCACGTACAAATGTAACGCTTGCGAGATTGCTTGTGTTAAACATCCTACTGGCGTGCGATCGTCAGGCTCAAGAGCCTCCGGTTTTTATCTGATCAGAGCCTATGTCCGCTACCTACACCAAAACGCGTTTCTCTGCGTCTCTGTATGTCTGCCTGTTTAATTTCGCGTCGATTTATACAGTTTCCTTTGACATAAATCCACAACAGCAGCAACCGACACTTAGCAAGAATAACAGTCGCCCGCAGTGCTTGCCACTGCTTTTTTATTTGCGTGATTTTTTTTTTCGTGAATCAAATGTTTTACCATCAAGGTGTAATTTAGATAAAATTTTACGAATAACTAATTCGCCTGTATGACACCATGCAAAAGGATAGATCTAGATAGGCTTAGCTGTGTTGCAGCGATATTCTGCGAATCCTGAGCTGCAACAGCTGGTACAATTTATTCAAATGCAATTATTCGTGTGGCCTTTCGGCAAGAGATGAAAACATTTGGCAAAATACGTCTTTATTGTTGTTATTCATTAATGCCCGTAAATGCCGGACGCTGTATTACAATGACATTTTAACAAGTCTGAGATTAGGGCTAATAGAATTAGCTACAATCTTAGTGTAACTATGTAGCTTGTGAGAGTCTAGTCCGCAGAAGCAAATGAAGCAGAAACAATGTTTGGCCTTCTTTGAAAGGTGTTGAAACAGAGTAGTTGGTTTTGTTACGCATCAAAAATAGTCAGTTTTAGTATTGTTATCATGACTGTTTTCTTCATTGATGAGATATTTTGGAGCAAAATTTGCAGAAGGACATGAAACACTTTCGTGGCATTCCCGTAGAGAATAAACCCAGCGTATGTGTGCACCTTTCTGGGTGTGTATTTCAGTGTCATTTTTAGGTCAACCCGGTAAAAAGGTTTGGCAAGCCCACGAGACAATCTAAGACAGAGGGTGGAAGTTTAGACATGTTGCCCAGAACAGACAATACTTTATAGATGTTAGTACAAATCGTTATTGTATTGCTTCCCTTGGCTGAACCTCTGTGATATATAGCTAGTAGAATGCAGAGTCGCTGTTGCTTTAATGGTTTGAAAATTTTAATTTAGTTGTCTGGTGGTTTGAAGTGTGTGAAATTTGGAAGGTGCAGAAGGGCTAATGCTGATGTCCATGGTGAGATCTTCTAGATAAATGCATAGCAGCCTTTATTCTGCTTGTAGACCAGGGCCAAAGTCTTGAACCGACCAGTTAATCTTGAAATATTAAATTATTTTAATTTTTATTGTACGGTTCTTCTAATATAAGCTCTTGGATTACAGTTTTGAAGCATCTTTCATTTCTTTCCTTGTGTTCACAAACACACCTGCCCTAAATTTAGTTTCTCTTTTGAGAGGGAAAATGCTTTTTTTTGTAATATGGTGATGAACATTTTCCTTTGAAATGTCAGACCTGATAGCAAACCAGGCAGTCTGACAAGACAGAGGTCTCTAATCTCATTTGGTCTCTTAATCGGACCAGTGTTAAAGCTCTTGCAGGCAAAGCAGCCCTTGTGACGTTCCATAGAGGTTCCCTTTCAGTAAAGGGTTTGCCTGTGCATATTTAGCAAATTTAACAAATGACATTCACCTGATGTTTTCAGGCAAACTGACATTATGACTTGTGGTATGTGTGTGTGTGGCTGGTACACATTATGCAACGAGGGCCTGGTGTGGATCGGCCTTGACACAGTGCTGGGCGGAAGGCTCATTTGGTTCTCACATGGTGAAACCACTGCCCTCTCTTCCCCTTTTTAACCTTCCGGGAGCAACGTGTGAACCTGATCACAGATGGAAATGACTATGCATGTTTTAGCCTGGATGCCATTCTCATAACTCCAGGGGTGTCCATGGTGAAAAACAGAAGTGTTCCTAAACCGAATATTGCCACATTCTGATTTTGCAAATTGCTCCACCCCGCAGGCTGTTTAACAATTATCACTCTTTCCTTGTTTGGAGATCTCATTTGGTTTGTGGGCTGAGAACGATCTGTCCTGTCTCTTTGTTGACAAGTAATAAATTTATTGTTTGCTGTTTTGTTTTATTTATTTTCGCCAGAGATACATGGCAACCACCAGCTGACCATCCCCAACAAAGTCTGCATGTACACAAACGTTTCAGTTTATTTACAGTTTCTGCTCTAGTCCACTTGTAGTTAGTCAGTTGTGTGTTGTGAGACGTGCGGTTTTTCCTCCAAATCTTGTGTGTTTTCCCTTTTTCCTGGAGATGTGAGAGGCAGTTCTGCCACACAGCGGTTTTCTTTCCCAGCTACACCATCTCCAAACGTTTGCCAGGCCTGAAATTTCATACACAGAAATTTTGGAATGGTAGCTTTTTCCTTAAAAAAATCAAAGCTGGATTGGAACAGATCAGAAGAGTAGGAAAGAATCAGATCATGTGTTTTCAGAATTAGTCATTTGTAGAGACATTGTGTGAAGGTGTAGGACAAGTAGGAGCATTGGTCTGATGGAGTGGAAAGGTGCACCCTTCTGTTAACGTGCACTGCCTTCATTATATTTTTACTCAACAGTGGTAGGTTTATGCATGTTTAGCAACATAAACACGTTGGTCACAGTGCAAGAAAAACAGATAAACAGAATAGAAATATTAATGTGAAAGACACTTAAAAAAATACTATTTGACAGATTAACTATGATATGCTGAGGCTTGGAGGAAATACATAGAAAATTTTTCTCAATACCATTTAAAAATGTCTGCACACAGTTTGTCGCACAGCGTGCCAATGAGCATGAATGAAGCCTTCTTAGAAAAATGTCATACCCTGGAAATTTGAATCACCTGTCCTGAGACATGTTTGAAACCCCAAATGCAATAGAACGTGCATGTCCACAATAACCTGCCATAGTTTTCCAAGCTAATTTATAGTGACAAACCCTATAAAAGTGCGACATTACAGAACCACACCTCTATCATAGATTCATATTCATATCTATGGACTTCTAACTATGCGGCGACAGTTCATTAGACTTTGTATGAAACAATGAACTATTCTTAGTGTGTTTACAGCCTGTTTTGAAGCTATCTAGTTCGTCAGCGTTTTCCAGCTGAATGACAACACGTTGAGGGTAACAGCTGAGCGACCCTGAGGCAGGGCAATGTCGTTTGCCAAAAATAGCACCCGGGACTTTGCATTGTGGGAAACAGAAGCATATGCATGGACTTAAGGACACACTTCCAGAAGATTTGCGAATGGGTAGTAGTTATTTGTAAGTTACTAGCACCAGGGCTGAGCTTTTAACATGGTGCTGGAGGATCTCTATAAAATGTGTAAGTGTGTGTGTGTGTTGGCTCACTGTTGGCTCATTCTGGAAGGCCACTTGAAGCTGGGCTTTCTTTGCGATCGCTTTTGTTAAAGTTCCGCACTCTTTGGTACATAGAGATAAGACACTGGTTTCTCTGTAGGATTTTTTCAATATGCTATGTTGAATAGCATTTATTGATTAAACCATTTTGTCTTTTGGTTTTGGAAATCTGTATACTCTACTGTGCATGATCTCTGTACTGAAATGGGATTGGCTTTATGGTTCGAGAATTGCACATTTTACTTTTAACGCTTACCTGTAGTAACTTTTAACCATAAATACAAAATAATTACTGAAAGCTGCTCTTGCCATGTTACCATTTTTCAGGCTTTTATCGCTTAAAACTTATAGGTGCATCAGATTATGTTCTATAATGGTTAAAAAAAACCACAAATGAAAAGAGGTCATCTTTGTCTTCCCAGACGCCTCCAGTCTCACCTACAGCTGTTACTGTCTCATAATGAAGGTTGTGTTTGCTTGTAATTATGGTGCTGAGAGGAATCTGCCACAGTCTGGGTACCACTTTCTGTCTGGGGAAAGCACTTCTCTCCAGGCTGATTTAGTGGAATTTGCAGCTATACGACTCCATGCCATGTCCTTGAAACACAAATTAGGCAGGAAACTCTTTTCTGGGTATTTTGTTCTGTGGATGTTTTTTTATTTTACTCTGTTGTTCACAAATGGAGTAAACTAGTTTGGATTTTTATGCACAGTTTAATTAATTGAATAGAGGAGGAATGTAAAGTGTGTGTTCATGGGTTGTGTTTTTAGTAAATCATGGTGGGGCTTGCTCCAGTCGAGGAAATATGCCGAACTATGTGACCTGGGAATGTGAGGGCGGAAAGGGGTCCTTGTTTAGCGTCTAGGCTTAACCGGCTGTGGGGTGGGAATGAGCAGATGAGTTGCCTGTTTTGGGGAAACGGGGTTTGTCTTTTAGCCAAGAGTCAGTACAAATGTTTTATATTGGTGATTACCCTCATTTTGATTGGATGTCTTTAAAATTACCCTTAGTGTGTGATTGTGTGTGTGTGTGTGTGTGTGTATTGCAGTAGTCTGACATCCCATTCGGGGGTGTCCCCAGCCTGTCTGGGATAGGCTCCAGGATGACCAAGAGCCTGTACCAAAAATGGACACATCAAGTGGAGTGGAACAGGCTTGCACTGTTACAGTGTCAATCTGAATACACTGCTGTGTAATCCATCCATTTATCCTGGTCAGGGTTGACAGATCTGTGATGTAGTGCAGTAAATACAGCCTGCTACTCAATTGTCATAAAAAAAAATATTCAAAGCATTATACTGCAAGCTTGGCCAAGCCAATCCCCCATATCCCTTGATAACCCCAGTTGCTTGCCAGTGTTTATATCCTGGCTCTCTGTCCGTTTCCAAGGAATTTATGGCTTTTCTTTTTCAGTGAGAAATGTCTCCCTCTGCGGTCAGACGAGGGAAGCATTTTAAACACTTTCGGCATCTTAAATAGTTAACATTTTTAAATGTCTTGTCCTGTTCATACAAACAGCTGTATTAAACCTGAATATGTCTCATTTAATTTAAAAGTCCATGCAACATTTCTCCCCAGATTCCCCACACTCAACACACCCATCTTATAATGGGGAGTGGTGGCTTAATGACTAGGGAAGCACACTTGTAATTGAAAGATTGTAGGTTCGAATCCCTGACCAGCAAGGCACCACTGAGGTACCCTGAGCAAGGTACTGCTCCCCGGGCGCTGAATTAGCTGCCCCCTGCTACGTCACATATTGTCACATTTTGTATTGTGGTGTATCAACAATGACCACTGATCGCTAAATTCTAAATAATGATTTTTCACCTGCCATATGATTATGTTTGTACAGTGGTCTTTAAATGCTTGCATGATGTCATTCTTTGAGTCCATTTCTGTACCTTAAATTAGACTAAAACGCACTTTTACCTAGGGTACAATTGGCAGTCCCTTGAGGGTAAGTAATTGTACCCTCAGTGGTACAAATTGATACTTTTCCTCTGACATTGTATACCTCAGAAATATGCTTTAAAATGGCACTGAAACATAATATATACCCTATATACCTATACCTGTATAAACCTTTAAAGACAGACTCCTTATAATGCGCTCAATGCCCGCTCTGCAGGCCCTGCTATGTTGAAACGTGTCAGCGATGACTGATGTGGAATCGACCTATGAGGACTTCATCGCTTCGGGCAGAAGTGGCAGGCGCAACGCCCTGCATGACATCCGCGGCGACCCGGGCGACCCGGACCACGGCGGCGTGTCGGAGACGCTCTCTAAGATCGACATCAATAAAACAGGTGGGCGACCGACAAACGCACCGGCGATCCGCTTCCTGCACCGGGGCGACGTTATGCGGGAATGACCTGGCAGCCTCGGCGCATATTGGCATCTGGTGATTTCATAACACGCTATTAATCATCGTATCTTTGCGATCGTATATTTTACAGTCGGTGTCGCGGACGCCTGCCAGCGCGCACGCGGGATTCCCGTGAGAGCCCTGCGCTAATTGCTTTCGCAATTACAAAACTGTAAGAATGTTGCGGAGGAACCCTCACAACTTTGTGAAACGGTTCCACCCATGCCGTACGCGTCGTTCTCACCTCCCGTCTTTCCCTTTCCTCCTTCGGGTAGATCACGTATGCACGCGCACACTAATGCCTATGTGTGGATTTGATTGGCAGGTATACCTGTTAGTCAGAGGTGGTATGTCTATATAAATCAGTCAAGTTATTAACTTGCCTGATCTGTATTTGAAACGTTCGTTGTTATGCAGCTGGATATTTATGCTAGTACAAGGCTGTAGATCCTTTGAAGTAAAATTGCTTAATTAGTTTATTTATTTGGTTGTATTTTGGAAGGGTTATAGATTGGCCTAACCGCATAAAATCATGTAAATCTATTATTATGTGTAACATGTACCACAAATGCAGCGTTTAAAAACTCCAGGACCTGGTGCATAACAAAGGGGAAAAATGATCCAATGACCAAAGATTACACTTTCAGTATAAAAGCGAATATCCAGATACATGCAAGGAATATAAAAGCTCAGTTGATGAATAAGTGTTAGTGAGTCAGTCCATGTTGAAAGAAGCCAGTGATGACAGAGATATGGAATTTGCGGTAAGGCCTTAAGTGTTACTCTTCCTGTTGGGGTGCCATTGAAACGTGCAGAGACTGTTATAGCCAAACACAGCAAAATATGACCAGTCCTACCTTTGCAGGGCAACAATTAAAAACCACTTCTCCGGCGTCTTTTTTAAGTAGACTTTCTGTCCGAAAATCCAAGCAATTTCGAGAATGTAGTTGGATTCACTGCATGTCTTTGGATTGCAATGGAAACCTGGCATAGCCAGAAGATTCCTGCATGACACAAAGAGATGGAGTGGGGGAGGAAGTCGACCCAACACTCGTGCTGTGAAGCAACACTCCCTGAGAACACCCGGAAATCTGGAAAATTCTGGATAAATAGCTATGAGTTCCAGAAATATAAATGAACTAAATTACATAATGAAGGAAATGGAGGGATTCGTATTTTACCAGTTCCAGACTTCCTGCTCTGGAATTTGCCCCAAAAGGTATCGGAATATGATGCATTGCATATGATTGACATTTAAAAATGAGTTTGAGGTAAATAAGAATGACGAGAAGAGCTAGCCAGCTGGCTGCTTGTAAATATGTGATTTGTTGAGTCACAGCTAGAGCGGAGAACAGACTTGTTTTGTTTGCACATAGTGGATCTTTTAAGTACACACTTCAGGAATTTCAGATAAATGAATTGTTTGATGCTATAACTATAGTTTGACAGGGATAATGACTTTTGACCCTTAAAAACTGTTTGCTGGTCATTTGAAATGTCTTCCCATTATCTGACACATTCATTTAGAAGTCAGTATACTCCTTTGACTCCTCTGCAGTGGAATAATTTATGTTCTGAATGTACAGTAGGTACCTGTTTCACAATGCACACCACTCCTCAATATTGCCAGAGAACTGTCCTACCTATGTGTGGTCATTCTTTATTTGCAGTGACATCCTTCTTGCTGGCTGTCCTTGCTGGTGTTGTGAGGCTAACGCCGAAAGGAAAATTTCTCATGTTTCCTAACTTTGTTTTATTCTAATATGTCATATCCTGTTTTTTTTTTTTTTTTCTTTTCCCAGGTGAAGGCGATGATTCTGAGCAGTGTCCTGGCCCTGCCACAGATCCAGCACAGGAGTCCAAAGAGGGCAAAGCAGCAATTAACAACAACCAGGCCTGAGTCCCAGAGAGGGTGCCGGGTGCTGAATGGCCCTGGAGTCAACCACCGAAAGAGGGAACGCACACAACACTCTGAAGGGAGCTTTGAGAGGAGGAAGGGGTGCCTGGGTTTCCTGTGGCACCAGAAAGCACGGGCTTTAAGCATACGATCCGTTTTGGGCAGAAATGAGTGTGTCTTTAATAATGGGTGAGGGAGGGGTCACCAACCTCGTAGGCAGCGACGTTGAAATGCAGCCCAGTGTCATCTCAGTAGCTGAGGTAGGGAACATCAACATCCAGGTTTGATCCAAGTTGTTCCTGTTGACGGATCAGCTTCCGGGGTGGGGGGGTGGGGGAGGAGGGGGCTCATTGTACATTTTGGTGCTGGTGAGAACGCAGGTATTTGAGAAATCGTCCACGGTGACAGCGCTTTTGTAAAAAAAATTAAGCTTGACCTGCATACTTAAATGTTCCTCACAGCACCCAACCTCCCACATTTCTAAGGAGCCGACTATTAAACCTACAAAGGGTCACTTTATAATTTTGTTGTATTTTGTAGAATATGGCCAGTGTTCTTCGGTAACAGCAATGGGGCCATATGGAGCAGACGGTCAACTGCCAAGCGTGTAAGGCCAAAAACACTTTATTTTTTTTCTTTTCATATTTCTTTTTTTTATAAATCGTTTCAAGTGAACATACTCGTATTGGACATACTGTAATGTCAAAGGAACAACGCCCCGGGTTAGTATCCATCATGTTTACGTACTGTCTTGTTCCAGAAACTGCCACTGTTTCCCTCTGTTATGAGTTGCGCTGTTTGTATCAGGGATAGCTCATCGTTTTTGAATCTTGTGTAGCTGTATGTTGTGATTTGATTGTGATACATGATTAACTTTTAAGACCGCACTTTACTCAGTCGCAAGCTATGCTGCATCTCATGACATCAAAGCAGAATCTTAAGAGACAAGCCCATTTCTACTGGCTGTGATGTTAGTGGACACGTGAATCAAAGAGAATCTCGAAATTCACCCATATTAAATTCCCTGCTGAAATTGATTCATGGCATCAAAGACCTTGTATTGGATGGTAGCTGTGAAGATTAATTATTTTTGCATACTTCAAGAAAGACTATGCATGTCACCTTCATTAAAATTACGCAAGAACCAACAGGCACAGCAGTTGATGAACGATCATTAAATGGGTGGATGACTGATTATCCTTATTATGCAATACTTTTGCGTTACGCGAGTGTGAATGTCTGGCATTTTTGTTACCTAAATTCCCCCAACTTTTAGTGCTGGAATTCCTTGATCTGAAAAGTATTTATTAATTTACTCATACTGTCTGCTTGTAAAAAAACGGCATATTTTCTGTTTATTGACCCAGTATTAATATACTGTATAGTGATGTTTATAAAAGCACATGGATTTTTTTATTTTAGTTACTAGCTTCCTAAACTATTAATTTGCGTTTGGTTTGAACAAATATTCATTCATTTAAAAGTTTGTGTTTGCTGTACATATGTGGAGAAAATGTTATTCCCCCCCCCCCATTTACAGAATAAAATAAATTCAGTGATTAAATGTACATTGGTTTCCAAAATGTACAGTTGTTCACTCCAGTTTTTGTATTTTTTTTTCTTGGTTTTTGAAATATGTTCTCCAGCCTTAAGTTGTATTATTGTGTTCAATATAATGTTTGTTACCAAACAAAGAACTATCTTGTTAATCTAAAACTGAAGTTAAAGAAATGAATAGAAAGAATACTGTGGAAAATGTCTCCTCTTTGTGGTGATTTTGAGTATTACTTTCTTAGTCTGCCTGTTCAGGCAGCTTATTCTATGAATAACGTTTTTTTCCCCCATGTGCTTATTTACCCTCACATATGGCCTGAAATATACTTTACCACACAATGCATCATTATGTTCACAAAAATGTATTTTGAGTGACATCGTATTCAACAATTTATAAAATAACACCTTGAGGGCTCTTTACATTAACCTTCTTAAATCGGGGAAACCCAAAATATGTATAAATAAGGATTTACATGAGCGCATATGCTTTCACTTATGCATTGAGTATTATTTTATCCATCAGTGTAGCTCAGAGGGTTAGGATGCTGTGATCAGAAGGTTGTTGGTTCAGATCCTGGGCTGGGCTAGTGAGTAGCGATTTCAATGTTCGCACATTGAGCAAGGCTGTTAATCGTGATTGCTACCGGATACTAGCTGACCCAGCTTTCTCAAATGTATACGTTGCTTCGGATAGAAGTGCTAAAAAAATAACGTGTGCTGCAGTTCTACGCATTAACAGCACGCAGCTGGAATGGCGCTACAGAGACCGATGAGGAATTAAGCTGCATGGTCCCTAAAGTATCACAACCACAAATGCCTCTGTCCATATGTGTTTACGAAATTCCTGGCCTCTAGTCACTGGAAGTCAATCCATTCCTTTTTTGTGAACCTTTGGTGATCGCTAATTCACAATTGGCTGCTCGTGTTCTGGGCGGCTCGAGATGAAGTACCGTCATGGTATTGGCTGTCAGTCTCGCTTGTTTCCACTCTGTTGTTTCGCCCTCCCTAGTTATTTCTCAAATATTTCAGCACAATGAGCCAATATAGAAACTTAGTTGCACTATGTCTATTGCGAGCCAAGGATTTCTGTAAGAACTAAACGCAAACAGGATGACAGGTCCTACAATGATATACCGCTATACACAGAAGCCATTCTAGGGACTCTAGGGGCCCAAGGCAAAAAAAACACTACCATGGGGCCCCCCCAGCTCACCCTCCTCTGACATGGCAAAATATATTGTTTTATTTTAGTGTGAAGTCCAAGTTTAAAACATATGCAAAGAGAATTTAAGACACAAAAATCTTTCATTTTCATGTTTGTAAAAACAGAATACACAAACAAAGCTAATTCGTCATTGCAAAGTACTATGCAATCGACTGCCCTCAGGGGCCCCCTTCTACCTTGGGGGCCCCAAGCAATTGCATATGATGACATGGGCACATTTTTTTAGATATTAACATGTAAAAGCATATTGGAAAATCAGGTTTTGGCCTATATGTTAAGCTCCCCAGTCTTTTAGGATCATATCACAAGGGCAGTCAAGAATTCGTATCTTTCTCTTGATGTTGCCGGATCAATGGATTTTGAATTTTTAAAGTTGTCTTTTGAAAATCAAACCAATACTCGGGTCAGCGTTTCTGAAGGTACTTGTCATGTGTCATAAAAAACACTCTCCGTAGTCCAGGCAGAATTACAAAATTGCAGCTGCTTTCATTCAGACAGAATTAATAAAGATGTTTATAAAATCCCCAAAGTGCACAAATAAAGTCAGATCCTTCTTGATTCCTATAAACAAATGATGTAATCTATTTCAAATATGTGCAACAGTTTCACAAACACTGTAAAATTATTTTAAACTATAAAAAAGTGATGAGGGTTTTTGTAAAATGTATACCGTTAAGCTTAGAATAAATTTGAAGTCCATTAATGTTTAAACATTTAGTATCCAAAGCAGGTGCTGGTGCCAGTGCAGGTCTGACAGAGGGGCCCAAGATTTCCATGGTAGACGCGTGGAACAGTGACACGCACATCTGGGCAATGTGGACTCAAAACAAAACTCACCCCATAACTCGATATTATTAGGCGAATATATTGAATGTATTTTCTATAAAGTAGCCTACATGTTTCATTTTAAGTCAAAGCCACATGTGAGATGTCACCAACATTTTTAAACACGAAATGTGAATACAAGCTTTCCTTTCCTGTGTGTAAACATACAGCAATAACTATTCAGTACTGACATATTCAGCATTACACACAGAAGTCTCAAAAAAAAAAAAGCGAACAATAAATTATGCTTATATGGGTCCGATAAAACACTCTCCACATAAAGCCCTTTCACTTCACTATGTTTACAAACCGCTTTTTAAAAGACATTGACGTTGTCTTCAGTGTTTGTGAACAAAAAACTAAAATTTTAATCTAAAACCTATTCGGCAACTGGCTCCAAAAACAAGCCCGACAAGCACAGAAACTGCGCTTAATAATGGGAAAGTCCCTTATTTTGACTTATTACTCTTCAACAAAATAAAACAAATATCGCAAATTACGATTTTTTCAACCAGTGAAAAGTTTGTCATTGTTTTAAAACAGAATGAAGTAGCAATGATTCTTCACACTTCCTTTTCTCCATCTGTTTAATAGAGCCTGACAATTTTAACGTACAATAAAAGTATATTGATAAAAAACATATTGTGTCATCATATATCTCACTTTGAAAGTATATCGATATACCATAAAAATTCAATATACTACCCAGCCTTTGGTGAAGGTAAAAATGAAGCGTTGGATGAGCAGACATTCCATAGCTGACAGAGATTGGCACATTGGCTTGTTTGTATTAGGAAAAAGACCTTTATTAAAAAATAAAATTGAAATAAAAATGTCCTTAGTGGGTTGTGCTTGGGGGGCATAATGGCTCATTTAGGGGGCATGGCCCGCGAATGCCACCCAGTGGCACCAACTCTGGTTCAAAACAATGTACAGTGACACAAATAGCACATTGCAAATATTCATGCCATCAAGGAGACCACTAGACATAAGTACAGCTAGGCTGAGCTTATACTGTAGTGAATATCCAGCTAATAGTGCAAGCAGTTGTTGGGTTTGAGTTGAGATTTGAGTCTCCGCCTGGGTTACATGTGTGTGGAGTTTGCATGTTCTCCCCATGTCGTCGTGGGGTTTCCTCCGGGTACTCCGGTTTCCCTCCACAGTCAAAAAACATGCTGAGGCTAATTGGAGTTATTAAATTGCCCATAGGTGTGCCTGTGTGAGTGAATGGAATGTGAATGTGCCCATGATGGGCTGGCCCCCCATCCTGGGTTGTTCCCTGCCTCGTGCCCATTGCTTCTGGGATAGGCTCCGGACCCCCCGCGACCAAGTAGGATAAGTGGTTTGGAAAATCAATGGATGGATGGATAGTTTTCGGTGTGGTTTAATTAATTTTTATTTTAAAAATGTAAATCTTTTTAGTTGTTATATATTTTACTTTAGGTTTTAGTAATGTTATTTCTAGAGATTGAATGAAAGTTCTTGGACTTTCTTAGCTTCTACAGAGTGTTGCAACATAATAATGCTATTGGCTCTATCTATTGTTCAAGTGCAGTGCACAAGAGGGTCAAAAATAAACAAATCATTACTTTGGCTAAATTGTATAGCAATATTATAGTTATGGTAACAACAGTAATGCAAACGAAATTTGTTTTTATGTTATTTAAGTTGGTTTGAGAAGCAATATTTTTTGTTAAAGTTCTTGTTTATTTGTACTTGGTTACCTGGGGCATAGACACTAGAAGTAAGAACATTCACAATCGTCGCACTACAGCACACCCACTTTCACGTAAAGTAAAAACCAGTCCTGAGCATATCTGAGGGCAGCAGTTCAATTAGCAAAACAAAGGCAGTGTGTGGCCTTAGGGATTGCCTGCTCTAATATGTTTTTGTTTAGTAGCACAAAGATCTTCCGATTTAGCCTTCGGTCCACACTTCCACAGATCTTTTTTTCCCAGAAACGGAGAAGAATTTCACTGCTCTCCAACAACTAATCTTTCTGTAAACGCATTGCTGTGGACGCTCATAAATGAAAAATGTTGTTATGCCTTAATTAATGAGCTCCGATTGGTCCGTACTTAGCTCGTGACCCTTTCCGGATTAGCTCTCTTCTTTTCAATGTCTCTTTTCCCAATTGGTTATTCTTCACAGGGAAGTAAATCACGTAAACATGCGGGATGTACAGGCCTTTTGCGACCTGGCATATGTTGTTTAGCATACTTGTAAAGCTAAATCATGTTTTGTGTATATTGTACACTGTTCACAGGTACTATAGGGGCTCAAAACGATACTGTACCTGAGCCAAGTTGAAGTGCCACTCTAGCTTACGATAAAGACGTCCAGCCATCGAACATCAGAGTGCACTGAATTTGAGGGGATGAGAGTGAGACATGTAGTGACTAAATTTCTGGATCCCTGTGTTGTTGCAGTGATGGTTCCTTCTTTGTACAGCTTTGTGTTTGCGATGCTACAGTATTATAATATTTCGCTTTTGCCAAATAAAGGTGGTGGGCCCACAGGGGGACGAACCCATGTTACCCCTTCGGGCTCTGACTGGCCGGGCCCCATGGCTGGGGCCCCAGCCACCAGGTGCTCACATACGAGCTCCCATCCCAGGTCTGGGTCCAGGGCAAGGCCCCTGTCTCCCCAATCGGGGCGGGGTCACATCCTCCTTCATTTTCCTCATTATAGGGGTCAGTATGAATCATACTTAGTCTGGCCACTCAGCTAGGACCAATTTGCCTTGGGAGACCCTATCAGGTGCGATTGCCCCCGACAACAGAGCTCCTAGGTTCATAGGGGCACCCAAACCCCTCTACCACGATAAGGAGGCGATTCATAAAAACCAATCTTAATTACTAATCAAAGTCAAAACAAATTATTCAAATTATATACCTCGCCACTTCTAGAATTATAAAAAAAATTGGCTGGATAAAAAACGTGCAAATGGCATGTTATGCTCGAGCTACAACAAATAAATAAAATATAAAGTGTGCCACTTCTAAAAATATATTATACAAAGCTTTGGTTAAATCCACAAATTAAAATGTCAGACATTTTGTTGACAATGTTTAGACCTTTTTGTATTGCACCCAAGGTGTGAATTTTATTGAGCATTCTAGTCCAACATAGTTGACATGTGTCTGCTCATGTGGCAGCAAGATATAGAGTTATGGAAGAACACCAGCAGTGCAGTTTTTCCCAATCTGGTCCTCAGGGACCCACAGTCGGTCCACATTTTTGCTCCCTCCCAGCTCCCTGTGAGAAAGTCCACATTTTGCTCCCCCCAGCTATCTACCAGGAGCTGGGAGGGAGCAAAAACATGGAGGTCCGTGGGTCCCCAAGGACCGAATTGGGAAACATTGGAATAGTGTATATATTAGAACATACAGTATTGTTAGCCATCTATATTCTGTAAGTGCTTATCTATCACTGCTGGGCCTGGAACCAATTGCAGAAATCACAGGGCAGGGGACACCCTGAACGGGATGCCAGCCAATCAGGGGCCACACGCTCACACATTATGGGCAGTTTACAGACACCATTTCTCTGTGCCGTAGGTATTTAGTAAGCAGATGTAAACACACAGAAACACCACATACAGAGATCTGGGTAAGCAACCAAGCCCTCCACTCCATACCAGCAGTAGCAGGAACAGGAGCAACAGCAGCAGTAACCATAACAGCATTAAGTCACTCTTACCTCACATACATGGCTGGAATCCTGTCTCTGCTCTATGCGTGCAGTTTGCATGTTCTGATCATGTCGCGTGTTGTCTCACATGGCTGGAATCCCACCTCTGCTCTGTGCGTGGAGTTTGCATGTTCTCATCATGTCGCGTGTTGTCTCACATGGCTGGAATCCCACCTCTGCTCTGTGCATGGAGTTTGCATGTTCTCGTCATGTTGCGTGTTGTCTCACATGGCTAGAATTCCACCTCTGCTCTGTGCATGGAGTTTGCATGTTCTCGTCATGTTGCGTGTTGTCTCACATGGCTAGAATCCCACCTCTGCTCTGTGCATGGAGTTTGCATGTTCTCATCATGTTGCGTGTTGTCTCACGGGGCTGAAATCTCACCTCTGCTCTGTGCATGGAGTTTGCATGTTCTCATCATGTCGCGTGTTGTCTCACATGGCTAGAATCCCACCTCTGCTCTGTGCATGGAGTTTGCATGTTCTCATCATGTTGCGTGTTGTCTCACGGGGCTGAAATCTCACCTCTGCTCTGTGCATGGAGTTTGCATGTTCTCATCATGTCGCGTGTTGTCTCACATGGCTAGAATCCCACCTCTGCTCTGTGCGTGGAGTTTGCATGTTCTCATCATGTCGCGTGCTGCCATCCCACAGCCCACAGATATGTGGCTAAGCTAATTGGAGCCCCTAAACTGCCTGTAGTGTGTGAGTGTTTCTGGCATCCTGCCCAAAGTGCCCCCCCAGCCCTGTGCCCTGTGCTGCCTGGGACGGGCTTCCGGCTTGCCAGCTCCCACTGTTCTCTTTCATGCCCAACAGAGGCTCGGCCTTCCAGCTAATGAGAATTTCGCCTGGATGCTGCAGCCCACGCGCTCATTAACGAGTGGATCCCACTAATGACTACATTCGCCTGGCCCGCCCCGCAGCCCGCTGTGATGTGGAGTTGGCCACAGTAAAAGTGCGGCTTGTGCTAGGATCAGCTCCTCTGGGGTGATAGCCGGGGGGGGGGGGGGGGGGGGGGGGTGTCAGGCATGCAGAGAGCAGACAGTGTGGATCAGGCCCAGGATGGGGTTGTCCTCGCAAGTCAGGCATCTGCAGGTCTCACTGTCCTGATCTTCGAGATCAAGAATGTCTGTAATTAGACTATGACAGCAGATGACGGCGGGGGGGCTGTAATGAGGTTGGAGGGGGGCCTTTTTATGGAGAAAAGGAAATAGACAGAAATATATATATATATATATATATATATATATATATATATATATATATATATATATATATATATTCATTATTATAAAAATATCCTTGGTGGTCTGATGAAATCTTGTCGTTATTCTACAGTGTGCTTCTAAACATAAAATATATCAAATGAAAAGAAGAGGTAGGCAGTAGGTGAAAGAGAGCGAAAACAAAGTTTTGTCAGTTGTTGAAACTTTTCGCCATTACCCTGGATTCCCTGCAGGGCAGAGGGGGCGGCACTATCACTAAGGACATGCGCTTGTTATCCTTCACTGCTTTGAGCCCAACTTTGTTTGTTTAGGTGTTTAATTAATCAGAATTGCTCCACAAAAGGAGGCACCTCTAGGGTTAGAGGGATGAATGTCAGTCCCACTCCAAGGGTGTTGCACGGGTTTCCCCCAGGCAGAGGTAGCGCTAGAGATACTGTCATTCAGGGGCCCTTGGAATTGTCCCTTTTTGGTCTCCCTGCCAACCGCTTTCCTCCTTCAGTTCCAAACCAGTTAGGCTAATTATCGCCTCCAAATTTCCCACACTGTGAATGCATGTGTATATATATATATGCCCTGCGATGGACCGGCATCCCATCCAGGGTGTACTCCTGCCCTGCGCCCTACACTGCCTCGGCTGAGCTCCAGACTCATCACAAACCCGAGAGCATCGTGGACAGTCATATAGTCAATAGCATCTCCAACTGCTATTGCTGCATGGGATAAAATATCTAATCATAGTGTCAACCTGGGTGACAACTTGTATGACACAGAACCAGAGCCATGACAGTTTGTCTTCACCCCCCACCCAAAAAAGCGTTGGTCCAGTGACCGGCCTGATGGTACTTCTGAGAGTGGAGATGAACAGTGACCAAGAAGAAAGCGGCCAACGAATAAGCTGGGAAGACTACGAGCAACCTTCACCGCCATCTACAGTACATTTCGACTAGGCACTGGATCTTCTTCAATGACCTAATTATACTGAAAATATTGATTTCTCATGTTATTATCCCTAGCATAGCATGTTAGGTATGATTAAAGAATAGATGATATTGAGAGTATGTCACTGCAAAAATAAACACTATTTTTTCAATATTACTGATTTGCAATACTTGATTGCAAGTAAAATCAAGAAACAAATATGATGTCAAATGCTGTTCTTAAATGCATAGCACCCTCTGTAAACTAAGACATTGTTTCATACATATGACTATAAGTACTGAATATGATGTATATATGTGTGAATATACCCCCATACATAAGTGCATCGGACTTAGCGGGAAATTAGCTTGTGTACTGTGTCCATTTCAGCACAAACTGATAACTTTTATTTTTCTCCCCCCAGACCTAATTTTCCCAGAGAATATTTGCAATGAGATTTTTCCAGACCCCAAAATCCAGGTGGGATGTATAACTACAAAAAAATCTATTTCCCTCCAGCAGTATTTAATATATGAGTCCTTCCAATGCAGCGCCAAAATGCAGCACTGTATGCAATTTCTGTGATACATGCATCGATTTAGCTTTCCAGCCTTCCAGCCTGAAAATATTATTTTCAGGCAAATTACTATATTATTTATATTTATTAGCAGTTAATATGGCAATTTTTCTTATTTACCTGTCAAGTCAGAAAAAAATGCATAAATCAAACAAATAGCAGTGCAGAGACTTAGATGATAAAATTATAATTCGGGTTTTGCCAGGTTACAAATATATATAATTTTGTTATAGCATATTGCTCATTTTAGGTCAAACTTTGCATAATTGTAACTTGTGACCTTTGACAGATGTGAAAACAATGTGTGATTATTGCTCTTAGTTTTTGTTGCATTCACATGTCCAACTGACATGACACTACCCACTGTGGTATGATTATTACGCGGGATTGAACCTGCACTGGCTGTTTCGTACGTCTTTAATGATGTATAGAAAGGTGACGTGCTCAATTAAAAGCTTACTGCTTCATTTGTTTCACTGGTGCACTTCTGGTTTACAACATAGTCTCTACTTGTATTCAGACATGGCTACGTTTTTTTTTTGTCTGGCTGTGGGATACGCTACCCTCATAACTGTGGTTAAAGACAGTTTCCAGTATAATATATAATACCAGTGCTTTGAATGAACATTAATACAAATCCATTTTCTTTCATTGAATGTGACAAGGTATGATATCCTTTGGTGTTTTATACACACTGGTCCTCCTCATGTCATTTACACTTTGATGACCTTAAAATGTCTATGACATGCACTCAAACTAGAACTCAAATAACATATCTCCTAATTGCAAAAGAACAAGAGGTTTATTCAGGCATTATGTGGAAATCACACAGATTGAACACGTGCTTGATTATGACGTCATGGAGGTCAGCATCTTCCTGTAACCCAGAGCTAATACTCTACTAAATGTTACGTTCATCTGACATATAATATCCAAACATTTTTTCGGATGAATGTGTTTGCCTGTCTTTTTTTTTGGTCCATTAACCTTAGGCTGAGAAAAAATTGTTTAGCTTGTGATCTTAGTTTAACTGTAAAACGTATATTTGTCTAGATGGATAACATTATCTTGTCTTTTGACGGTAGGCTTCAAAATTGGAAAGTTAGGGCTGTTGAAAGAATATGAATTAAAATCCCGTCTTTTCTCAGTAATCATTATGGTTCTAATTAACGTTTCGCGCGGCCCAAAGGTGAGAAACACATATCGTTTTTTAACCCTTACAGGCTAAACTATTCGTAACTGTGCCAGCAGGGAGCGCTGTTGTATTGCCAAAAATTCAGCAGACCCCCCCCTCATTATGCAGCCGCTAAGCTTCATGCTTCTGGACTGTAATATAATAAATAAAATGGTTTGTCAAAACCATGCTACAGTTTCAAAAACCAGTTTTTGTAGATATTGCATGAACTTGATGCACCTGCGAGTTCTGAGTAACACAGATTCCGGAGTGAAACTGGTCCCTCCGAAAACGGTCAGGAAGAGAAGCCGGTTCACGGTTCTGTATTCTTCCGGGGATCGCGTCCGTGTGAGGCGGGGGATGATTGATGGCTTTTAAGTGTTTCACTATTAAAGTTCCTTTATCGCGTCGCTTTTTTTTTTGGTTCTCCGAAAAGGAAATAAATCAAAACTCCCCAGGAAATGTCCAACTTTTTAAGCCGTTTCAGGTACATTCCTCTAAATACTAGCGCCTGTGAGAACAATCAGTTTTCAATTAGGATGTGTACGGTGTATTTTGTCATTATATTTTTATACAGCCTTCAACTATGAACTTTTTAATTTTCCTCTGATGTTTATATAAAAGAATTAGGAAAAGATTGAGAGTAAATTTGACCAAGTGAATAAATGTGAATAAAAAAATAAGATATGATAATAAAATAAAAATATTGTAAAAGAATATCTGGCTATTCGTTTATTATATTATAATATAAAAATTATTATAGTTATATTTTATTGTTTATCTAAAGCATAGCTAATGCATGTGCCTTCCCTAGTACAATAGGTTATCACTTTTTTAACATTATAAATATTGGTGTGATATACGAGTACATCAGCGAAGATCAACACACTTGTCACTTGTCTGTTCACATTGTTTCATTTACTGTTGTTTTGATGGCTTCCCGCTGTTATTCACTTTGCTTTGGACGTCTTGCATGTTGGCCCGCTACACCACGACATCGTGGCTGCCAGCTGGGGGCCCGAGACCCCCACTGCCGGCGGTCCCGTGGTAGTCCGAACATTGCTCGCTAATGCTTCATTCATCCAGATGCATCGGACGCATTCCTCCCTCCGTAACCTCTTAAGAGCTCGCCGGTATCGATGCCAGACGCCAAATCTGGTTCTAATGTAGCTATGGTCTGGGCTGCCCCACATGTGTAATCGGGGAGGCAGCGAGAGTCGGGAGCTATTGCCAGCTATCCTCGTGGCCCCCCCAGGCCGCCATTCTGCCCAGAAGAGTGCGATCCCCCCGGGCTCTCTCGGCCCCAACAGGGCCTTTTCTGACCCCCGCTATTTCCGCTCGGCTTCCTCCGGCTTCTACTCACCTTCGCTTCACCCGGGACGCAATGAGGCGAATCGCCCCAATCCCAATCCCCCCCCCACAATTTTCTGAAGGCCCTCTCGGTCAATTTATGTGTGCGTGTCCCAATCTCTGAGGAATTTTCAACCTGCTCTCACTCGCTGTGTGTTCCAAGCTTTTTGGCCAAATTTCTCAGAGTCAGCACCACCGGAAGCAGGGCCACCCCCGTAAAGCAAAAATTGTATTGTGGGAGCGCAGCGATTTCACACCTCCCACGACGCTGCCATTCAGCTCCGATCTTCATCTTGGACTTCTGACGTTCCTCTCCCTCCTGTTTTGCATTTCCCCCAAACACAACAGCCCATGTCGTACATATGGTGGTGCCGTTGACACAATTTCTTTGTATTGCAAAAATAAAGTGGAATGAGGCCATCAGGCAGTATGATGTAACTCGTAACACCTTAAGGAAAATGTCTGCCCAACCACAGTTAAACTTGTCAGTGGCCAAGATAAATGAATCGAAATTAATCACCACGTGTTTTGTAGATGAATCAGCTTTAATCGTTATGTGTTTGGTTTTATGAGGGCACATTGTTGCAGCTGTTTTCTGGAATTATTAGGTTATGAAAATAAGGATTATTGACCAGTTCAGACAGCCTGGCACGGATAAATGATTTGCAGTCATATTCAGGATTTCAATATTTTATCGTTAAACGTTATACTCCTCTTGTGATGTATTGCAGTAATTATGTATGCTTCTGGACGTGTTTTTGTGCTATTCAAATTCAGATCAGAAATAAGCCCCTCTTCTGTCACTGTCGTTAGCCACATGTGGTTTGTTAAATCGGTCGATTGTTAAAGAGAAATTTGATCCGTCATTTTCCCCCCAAAAATGGAACACAATAGCTCTCCTCCATCTCTCCCTCTCTGTCATACTTTGTGCTTCCCTGGGCATCCATCACGCACTGAAACGTTGCGATCTGCAGAATTTCTGCAGTGCGTATTAAAATGAATCGAGAGTGAAGCAGAATAGAAACATGTCTTGGCGACATTCTACTTCACGGTAGTTCAGGACAACTTTTAAGTCATTATCCTGCAGAAAAAATGGATTCCCTAAAAGTGGAGGAATATAAGACAAGTCAAGGAGACACAAATGACATATTCATGTCATAAATGTCTTGAAAAATATCAAAATTATCTATCTATCTATCTATCTATCTATCTATCTATCTATCTATCTATCTATCTATCTATCTATCTATCTATCTGGTTTCAGCCAGTTACTTACAAAAAGAGTGGAAAAATGTGGTAGTCTTTTGTGAGATCAAAATAGTAGATTATAGCTCAATTACTCATTGAATAACAAGTTTGATGGCAGGAGTCCCGGAGGTTTAAAACATGCACAGGAACATTCCGTAAATGCATAAAGGAAGTTAAAATGAATGCACCGGGGCAAATTCATCCATAGGTTCTTAATCATTTGGGAGTGAAATGATCTGGCACCAAGCAAAGCCAGCGATCGGAGTCATACAGCTTCCTGCTTGGGATTACTCATTGTGCCTTGAGAATGAATAATCCAGCTTCCCAGCTGAAGCCTCTGAAGGAATGGAAACACGATTTTCCTCTCCCCTTTTGTCGTGTCGGGACTCCCTTTGCCTGGCCGACTCTCAGACATCACCAAGCCAAACCTTCATGGTTCTGGCCTGACAATAAAAAGTAGCAATGCTACCGGAAATGCCTTCCCCTCTTGAAATTCTCCGGTAGTCCTGAAGCGGTATGTGACTCCAAGGACCAACATTTACAGAACACAATACGGCATTTGTCTCTGTTGTGTGAAGGATGGAGCGATATTCTAGGCAAAATGAAAGACATTCCATGTTGTCAGAGTGTAAAACTACTCCATTTGACAGCAATTTGGGGTTGCCGCCTCTGAACAAATCTATGAAGCCGGTCTTAAATTAACAGATTTGTTCAGCTCGGTGGAACATAATTATAAGTAATTTGTTCCTTGTAATTACATATGTTTGCCTTGATCGCGGCTGTCATAGTTGAAAAATGGAATAAGGAGGGTATGGTGGGTGGTTATGTAAAATATACATAATAACAAATATAATCCAAGTGTATTATGGGAATGTGTTCTTGCATTCACTTGGGTTTTCACTGGGTACTCTGGTTTGTTCCGACAATCCAAAAACTTTAGCGGTTAGCTGAACTGGCATCTCATGCTGGTGTGTATGAGTGTGAAGAGTCCTGTAATAGACTGGCACCCAGAGTTGGAAAGTTCAGGTCCAGAAAGTACAAATCCAGACCAAGGTTTTGTTTCAGTTAATTAGCTGAGTAAAAATAATCATACAGTCAAACAGTTCTCAACTGGTTATCTTGGTATGGATTTGTACTCTCTGGGCCTGAATTTTCCTCTCTGCTGGCATCTATTTAGGAATGCCATGTGTTTCTGAATGATAGCATCCAACCCCTTGTAACCATGTTCCACAGTGTTTCCTAATCTGCTCCTCTGGGGGCAAAAACGTGGACTGTCTGTAAGTCCCTAAGGATGGGACTGGCAAGCACTGCTGTACTGCATAAGCACTCATGAAAGATGGAATGGAGGAATGGAGGAAAGGTAGGCATGAAGGCACGGACAATGTGAAAGACTCGGTCCGTCCATAGTTGGCGTCCACCTGACTCAATCAGTCACCCTTTTATTCAAAAGACAAGCCCTATCCGCAGTGATTCCTGGCAGCTTCTTTGCAAGCAGACGTTCGACCCCTAACCCGATTTCTGCTCTGCACTCTCGGGAAAAGCGGCTCCATTGTTTCCCAGAGACGTTGCCGGACTCGGAGAGACAGGGAGGTGGGACTGCGGAGTGAAAAACCAGCCGGTCAGAACAAGGGATGCCTCGTTGCCTTTAAGTTATGAGGAACTCTCAATGGGTGAAAGCCCATAGCTGGAACATCTGATAAACAGATAGAATGTTCCAAAACTTCTGAATACGTTTCTTCAGACGACAATTAAAACGTGGGCTTTCCGCGCAGTGGCCTCCTGCCTGCACCGAAACCGCAAGCAGCACGTTGGAGCTGCTTCAAGCTCTAATTCATAGCAACATTCCTGGCAGGACCGATACTCAATAATTCATCACTGTGTGAGACTTTAGCAGACACAGATAGCGCATAGCGAAAAGTAAACCATGTGTACAGACGGCGGGGAGTTCGTTCTCGCTGGCGATTATGAAATAAATATACAAAGACGCATAATAACAGTGTGTGTTTCAGGCCCGTTCCACTGAAGCGGTTAAATGCTTGCCAGTCGCACACACACGCAGCCCTGTACTTAACACAAACCACAGCCGTTAACCTGCAAATGACCACTTTCTGTCAGAATCTGCGTATGACTATCCATAATCATATGTAACCAGTTTGATTTGTTTAATGCGGCTTGGCGCATAATTGACATTGAAATTTAAACATGGTGCCACAGTAAACCGATTTGTACGGACGCGTTGGGTAACGGATGCCCTGAAGTGAAAGACCAACGTTTGCAGCCGCGGCCTTGTTGTTCTCTCGGAGCAGATTTCACGTAGACAAGTGTTAATAGTTCCCAATAAATGGCCCATAAAAGAGACTCACGCACACAAACACACACTCTTTCCAAAAAAAAACTGGCTTCCTCAGCACTTCCGTGGAAAAAGGGGAAACTGTATTAGGAGGAGATGATATTTTCAGGTGTTGGGATGGGCGGTGGAGGCGGGCGGCTTGGTGTGCGTGGGTGGAATCAGGACACTGGTTAGCGAGGGAGCTCATGAGACAGGGCAGTCTGAGCGAGAAGGGGGTCATTTGGGTAACGAAGCGGACAGCACCCCAGTTAGGGCTAGAATCACCCCCCCACCTACACATCCTGTGTCCAGGAAGAGACCCCCCTCCCCGGGCCCCCAGGGATGTGTCTGTGGTTAGAAATGCACGCTGTTGATCGGTCAGTTAATTCCTTTCCTCCCCATTATGTACTTTTTCAGAATCTTGAAATCGCGATTGGATTCACGTCACTGGTAGATGCCACCTTCTGAATAACACACCAGAGAAAGATGTGCTCATTTAAAACTCCAAATTCACTGAAATGTGGCGGGCAAGAAAGGAAATAGTTTTCCATAAATCTGGCTTCATTTAGAGAAGTTTTCAGATTTGACATTCATAACCTCACATGTGGACAGATGCAATCCTCCGTGTTTCCACAGTACTCTCGATTCATGTCTTGTGATTTCAGAGTTTTGTATTAACTCATGACTGAAGATGGGAACGACCAGAAAGCAGCCAGGTAAAGGGGCGGAAGTGACTTCCTGATGCCAGAGACGACCGGTAAGTTATCCGACAGTGTTTCATGAATTGTAGGATGACATCAAGTGACGTTCAAAAAGAACGGGAAAGATTAAGTGCAGGTGTGAAGTGCACGGCTAGGACAGCTTGTATCAGGTCTGAAGTCCCATGAAGCAGGAATAATTCCTCCATTAATGAGAAACAGGGAAGTACCAAGCTGGCAAAAAAATTTGTGAAACAAAAAATTGTGCCATAATTGTGCCACAGCTGTAGATATGTATCACGGTGTCAGACTGGCTATTTAATTATTTGTACTTAATGCACTCAAACTTTAGCTGGCTAAATAAACATTTACCCGTCATGCTTTTTTTTTCTAGCTCATATTATAAACAACCTTTTATATTGGTTAAATTTGTGTGATTCTGTGTATTACACTATTACTCATTAGACTTCAGGAAGCAAAGGCAAACTCTTTCAAGACACCCCTTCATTTGATGTGTGACCACATAGATGGAGCAGCAGTAGTTTTCCTTTGAGGCACAAGAAGCTACGGGACCCGCAGAGTCAAGGCCAAAAATTCAGTTATCAGCACGGAGAGGCGGGTCTTGTGGGTGGAACGGTGGGGAAATTAGAGCGGGGAGGGGAGTCTCAGCTATCGTCGGCGCGTAAGCGGATGACTGCGTATGAAAGGTAACGCGGGATAAGATTCGATCTGAAGGCTGTTCGGCAGCGCTGAGAGCCGGGTGACGATTCTGCATCACCTTGCAGCCACGTCTTCCTCACTCATTATCAAAGGCCTTTGATAACGCACACAGACAGCTGTCGTCTCCCCGCACCAGCAAAACTCCCGCTAAACACGCACATCCTGAAACAAACCCCGGTATCGCGAAAGGGATGTCACCTGTGCCTCATTTGTGCTCCGATTGATAATGTTTGTCGCACATTTGCGCATGCTAATTCGGTGAATGCGCTCGGAGGTTGATAGGTTCTGATTGAGCATGCGGATGACATCCCAGGACGCTGTCACACCGCGTGTGAGACACAAGGGACGCTCCCTCCCCCTCCTCCTTTTGTCTGGATACCTCAAAAGACTCCCTGCGTCTGGCTCTTGACGTTCAGCCCCTGAAGTAATGCTGATTCGATTTTAATTAAAGCATTTGTTTGCATAATTTATAGATTATAATACATGATAATGTGCATTAACGTTAAGTTTCCCTATTAGGCAGCTAATTTGTCCTAAGAATGTCTGGAAATATTAGTTTTTATGCCATTTTCCAGAGTGTCCTGTACTTTTCCCAAAAATGTTTTATGGAGATGGTTTCAAATCTGTGAGTCTCGTGCAATTATGGTTAGAATAAATGACACACTGTTATTCTCGTCTTCTGGTGAACATGAAATAGGAAGAAAATAAATCATTTCCTGTACCTGGCATTTGCAATTAAATCGTGATATGTGTGTTTTTCAGATTTATGTTTTATAGTGGTGGTTGAAATTATGTAAATGAGGTTTATATTTTGGCAAGGACAAAATATCTAAGTAATTGCCTAACCGTTCTTTCCACTGGACCATCTATTTAGAGCAATCAGCTAACGGTAATTTTACACAGATTTATAGTCTGAGAAACCTTGGAGAGGGTTGTATTACTTTGAAGGGCAATAAATTTTTAGTTGTCTCTTACCAGGAATATTAAACAGGTAATCAAAACTTGAAAACGCCTGTATGAGATGTTTGGGAAGATCGGGCACATAGATGGACTTCATGAAATTCATGTGAGGACCCCCACGGTACCTCCCCATCACTTTTGCTGCAATAGTTGTGGAGCAAAACGTTTTCTCTTGATCTACAACGACGTAGCATACAGAAAGTGGTAATCTATGCCAAAATGCAGCAACAATATATTATGAATATTCTGTAAAACATTTCTATTATATTTTTGAATTCTATGTGGCCATATTTGAGATGGAGGCAGCACAATGGGTGAAAATAAGAGTACAATACAGTATGTGATATATCGTGTTATGGCAGGAACACAGGTAGCCTTATGCTTATAGTCATGAGACCGTGTGACCAATTTTTTGTCCAAAATACAAAAATGTGCAAGATGCAAAAATTTCAATGCGTAACATTAAAAAGGCCTCGATAAGTTTTCCCAACAGTCGGTTACTAGCTGTGTTTGTCACAATGCGTTTTTCAGTCTGAACGGTCTCACAGCCCTCGGGTCGTTTTTACAGGAGTCATCTCAGGGCCTAATCTCACTGAAAGAGGGTAAGACGAGCAGTGAAGCAGAACAAGTGGGAGGAATAAGCGGTGGGACCCACCGAATGTGATTACCCGCGTGAATTTAGCTAGCGATTTGCTAGCTAAGGGAGTTGACAGACGGAAATGCTAACATGGCTTGCCGGCAGCAGCAGCAACATCCTTGATGCTCTCTGTGCTTTTATGTTGTCTGTCTGTTTACGGATTGTCATGTCATACACCACACAGCAGCCCAGACATCAATAAGCAGGAGACTCAATATCCATGCACAATGGGTGAGCTATTCGTCCTCTCACCAGATTGCTCAGTTTGTATAAATGTAGCAGGTATGCAATGTAGCGGCCTTGGTTAACATCACTGCCGGCGACAACTGTCCGAGGCAAAGTGAAACTGGGGCCTCCTATGTCGCTTATAGGATTGACCAGTCATGTATGATTCCAGCTGGGGATCGAAACTACATTGGTACAGCTGACATAGCTTTTTCCAGGCAGGGGAATGAGTCAGCTTAACAGCAAAGTCAAACCTTGCCATGCGTCTGATGAGGTGATTCACAAACAAGTCATATACTCTTCTATATAAACCAAGAAAAAAAATGGCCGCTCTACCCTCACATTTTCTAGGAGCATTTGAGTTCCTTTCTCTGCCTCCACACAAATGCATCTTGCTTATTTTATAAATCCTTTTGGATGCTCATCATACCCGATTTCATAACTTTAATGCAGTCGCTTTACTAGTGGCTCTAAATCAGTCTCACACCTGGGCTGTTGCATCACTTCCTCATTGAAGCCTGACAGGGAGGCAACAAGCACTACTAGGCCACACCGTAGAGGGATGAAAGGCTGCTGAAGACAGGCATCAAGGAAAACCTGGTCTGAATTTCAGAACCACCCATTCACGTCAATAGCAACATCTCATCCCCGTGTTCTCATCTCATCGTTGTTAACGGAACGTAAAAGCGTACATAAGAACCCTGGAAATAAATTTGTGGGAGGCTTGCCAACATATGGCACAGACAAGTAGCTAATGAAATTGTGTTCCGGGCAGTGTGTGACTCAGTGGGCTAAGCCTCTGCCTGTAATCAGAAGGTTGCTGGTTTGAGTCAGGCCTTGCCACGTCCTTGAGCAAGGCTCTTAACTCTCACGCCTACCCTGGGGTCAAATTGACCCCAAAGGCACATGTCAGGCAACCTCTCGTAGTAACACAATTATTGTAGGAGCGTGTAAGAGTGAAACCCTCAGCTCTCTGGATGCCCCAACACATATCCGCCCTTCATAGCCAGCCTACTCTCACCTACAAAGAGAATTTGGGGGATCAATGATGTGTCAATTATCATTATTATCTGGACAGGGAACCAGCAGAAATGTATATTAGAGGCATAATGATGCGTTGCATTTGAACTCGTAACTCATAAATTCCAAGTCCCTAGTCCCTAGGAGAATTTAACTGGAACCCCAACCCCCCCAAGATGGAATTTCAACTCATGAAGTCAGAGGAATCTTCCCCGACCCTTTATCAACAGAAGTTAATGCTGGAGTTTTATCCTCTTTATTAGGAGTTACATCTTATTTGTGGCTCATTAAATCAGTCTGTCCAACTACTATCTGTGGACGTGTTGCTACGGTGTTTCCATGCACAAAATATCACATAATGCATTGTCAACTGATGTCAACTGATATTGCTAATAATGGCTCAGACTATTAACTAGGCTGGAACTGGGGCATGTTTCACAAAGCAGGATTTCTTGCTTAACTGGAAAATGGATGGATGGATAGTAAATAGCTTTCCGACTTGCTGTACTGGAACATGGTTAGCTCGTGCGTCATTCCCAGTTCTGAGTTTCGACCTCCGAGGTAAATGGAACAAATCATAAATTCCTATCCAGTCTTATAGATTTTCATAGGTGGGCATGTTGTTGTCTCTTGTGTTTGAAACAGCAACAACCTCCAAGGTTACAGAGTGCCGAGGAGGTTGGGAAACGTCAATCCGCTGCTTGTGGCTAAGACTCAGTCACAGAAGACAGTTCAAGTGCCGACACACCACATTTTCAATCCTATTTAGTTTCGAGTGCTTGCCGAGGAGTCAAAGAGCATCCACAGTTGCTTGGCACCAGTACCACGTTAATTAGCTCATTTATCACATGGTTAACTAGCTGCTGGTTAACATGGTTTGAATGTTCAACCCTGCTCATTCTTGTCTATTTTACCATACCGTCCTTGCAACACTGCATTTAAGAGGTTTCTTTTTGCTATGTGATGCAAATAAAAGTATTAGAGACCACTCAAGCGCTTTTTTTCGAATCAACGTGAACTTTGATCTCTTAAGAGCATGTATTGCAATTACGAAAGGCGACCCTGTTGTTCCATTTCGCCGAGGCACACAGAGTGCAGAAGAGCTAGCTAACACGTCACAATTCCAGTAACTGGATCTCTATTCTCACTTTATGTATATCAAGGGCCATCTTGGAGGACAATAAAAGCCTGGCAAACAAATTCCACTTTCCCATGGAGCCTCTGTGTTGACTAATAAATGCAGATGCGATTGTGAGAACATCACCGCTCTAGCTTCAGGAGCTTTCCAAACTGTTTTAATTATTTCTTCTGCCTGTAATAAAAGCAGAAGAGGAAGAGTACAGTCCTTAATTCATCGGCTCATGAGAGATGGAGAAATCTGCCTCTTTGTTAAGAAATGTGATTTTGTACTAGAGTGCAGTGTAATTTTTTTCCCCCTGCTTGATGGGATACACGCCAAGTCCTCTCGTCTTCGCGCACCATGATTGTCCCTCTACATGCCGCTGATGGTAAATACGCCGGAGGTGAGGGAGTCTCGGCGGTCGGAGAGGCTGTGTTTAATCACGGGTGTCTTGGGGAGCTCTGTCCTCCAGTGCAAGAAAATGCAAAATAAGGAAGTCATGTCCCATCAGAAGCTGATCTCCTTAATGAGCCCGAGGCTCACATGGACTTAAACATGAGCTTCAGCGTGAATTTTTGATTAAATACATTTTTTCATTATACTGAAAGGACTCCATGTGGCGGAATCCCATAAATAAATCGGAATTGTGGCTTTTGTCAAATATCATATATGAGGACTAAAATTCAGACGAAATCTTGAACTTTCTCTCACTCTGGTTTTATGATGTATAAGTCAAAGATTATTTGTTACAGATTCACCCAGCCACAAGTAGGCAAACTGATTTATTTTTGCTGCAGCCTACAGGAGAATAGCAAGCACCCAGTCCCCTCCAAAACAAGGACGCGCCCACTAATTCATTAAACACTATGCTGCTCCCTGCTCAGCCTTGAAGCTCGTGTATTGTTTCCAAGTCAAGGCATCATTGGCTCGGGTGTGATTCTATGCTTCATGATCTTTGGTCATTACCTAATTTTGGTTCTTCGCCTGTTCAGATCCCCACTCCTTTCTTGCAACTTCGTCTACAGCTTCCTTATACTCAGGCTTCTACCCTTGAGTTCAGCTTAATTCTGAGTTGCAGTCCATTGGTTGGTGCTAGAGACTCAACTGAAAGTGACCGCCCATGACACCAAGCATGCAGGGTTCAGTTGGTGGCAGCTTGCCCTGTGTGTATTGGGCTATAATATTTATAAGCCATTAAAAGAGGAGATGACATCACTCTTTTTGGACATCCATTTGTATACTTTAGCTAACAGTTTTTTGGCTGCTACACCTCGCTCCATCCACACTGAGCTTAATTACATCCAATTCGGGGTAATCCCACACCTGCCGGAGGTATTGATTTAGGACTTGAGCTGTGAGAACCTTGTGAGACTTAGGTAGAGTTCCTTATCCGGGATCTGCACTCATCTCCTCCCTCGTAGCATCGGGCATCGGGAGGGAAACAGGGACTATCACACCCAGCCTGGTTCTTCAGTTGTCTTTCAGGTCATTGCTTCTGTAGTCATCCTGGGGAGAACTAATGACGCCGTAAGCTCTAATTGAGGAGTTGAACCTGAAAGTGGACATGAAGATGGGACAGGGTGGAGCGGGGTCAGGCAGGTTTGGGCTGGGGCAGCCATGTGTTTTTTGAGAGGCGCACCTCCTGCTTAATAAGCCGCGATGGGTGGAACATTCACAGCCCATTAGCAAACTCTGCTGAATGGCTGGGTTTAAAGGGCCAGGCGGATCTTCACATTAGCCGCTCCCACAACAGCACCGCCATATGTCATCTCACTCAATGCAACCCTCCGTCACTGTGAGCTTAATTCTCATTTTCAGAGTGTACCATTCACACAGCACGGAAACTGGTCTTCTGGAGTTAAATTGGCCTGGAGCGTATCCCAAGGAGAGTAGGGTGTTACAGGAATCACACATGCACTGTCACACATTAGGGGCATCTTCTGGGATCACTGGGTAGTTGGGATTTGGGAGAATCTATATGGATGCAAAGAGAACTTTCGATTGGTGTACATATCCAGCGCCTGTGGATTAGATCCTGCCTCCCTGGAGCTGCACCCCAAGCCACTAGGTCACCTATAAGCACTTGTTAGTGGCAGTGATTGGTACAGAGAGTCTAATCAGAATAGACTTCCGAATGACGTGATCCACATCCGCAATGTTGAAAAGTAAACCAACCAACATTACCTTGATCAGGGCCGAAGGCCCAAAGTGTTACATGCGAAATAATCTGTTACACATTTATTTTAGCAGTCACTTTTATCCAAAGTACTGTACAATCCAGAAAACAGGGTCAGCAAGGTTAAGGGTCTTGCTCAAGAGCCCAGTGGGAAAATCACTCTACTGACTGCTGGATTAGAATCTTCCAGGCATGGGCACAGTCCAAACCTACAGGGCCATATACTACTGGAAGTGTGTTCACACCTGTCTCGCAATCAGTGCCTAATTTTAGGAGGGTGGGGGCCCTAACAACTAGCTACAGCTCAGGTTAGCTCATGCAAAAGTCCAGCCTTAATTGTACCATAAAGATTAAGAGTAAAAAGCATAATATGATGTCTGAAAAAACCTCTTCAATGGTACGATGCTATACATCGGCAAAACATCTCTTTTCATCCAAATTCTAGAACGGGAGAACTGAACCAAACTAACAGGGCACCCAGAAGCCAGAGCCAGGCAGCTGCAGCGTCTGTCCTGGGAACACGATAACAAATGTAGGACATGCAAAGGACGCACCCATAGACAGGATGCAGAGAAGACAGAAGTACTTTCTGACGACTGGAACCAAAATAGAACACGATCGATTTAAAATGCCATTCGGCTCACACCAACAACTGGGTGGGGCGACCTCCCTGATGTTCCTGAAATAGCATGAGAAAAAATTATGGTGCTGAGTGGTCAGCGGTCAGCGCAGAGAGAGAAAGTACCGGCACTGTTTATTTTGATCTTCTGGAATGGTCTGTTTCGAAATGCTGAAATTCAACTCTGCGATGGATAATTACACGCCACCTCGCAGGCAATAAGTTCAAATTAACATTCCCCCCTGCCAAGTATTTGTGTAACATTTACTTCTTAACATTTGGCGTGTGCCCAAATGTACAAGTATACTAGAATTTATGAAGTTATAATTAGAAGCCGCTGCTGTAGCTAATGCCCACATTGAAATATTTCCACCAAAAATAATTGTATGAGAAAAGAATAGATTAAGAATTGCATTAAGAATGCAACATTTGCAAACCTGCAGGTGTTTACCAGATAATTTTTCCATCACACACATAATTTTAATCTACAGCAGCATGGGGGGGCGGGGTTTCCCCGGATCCTGCACTGGGGGGGTCCCTCCCTATTCGGCAGTATGTTCCGAGGGGGCCCAAGGTGACATTTTGTCAGGGGACCCAGAGTTCCTTGCTACGTCCCTGCCCCTGTGCCCCTAGATCATCTGAACTCCCAAATAATCAAAGGCTCAAAACTGCTAATTGTCAAATGGCCATTACGTGTTAATTAATGTGATTATGGGCCCGGCAGTAAGGAGTCTTTCAGTGGATCACTTCTGGTACTGAGCCAGCGAATGGCAGTAACCCGTTAATACAGAATGGCAGTTTGCTTATTAAACTAGTGTTGGTGATTACGGCAGGCGGTTTTCGTGGCACGCTGAGTGGGGGCCGGGTGACAAGTCAGATTCACGCTCCGCTGTAATTAGCCGGAGTAATTGAGTCTAATTTATGATTCGTCTCAACAGGCAAAAGAGCAGCTTCTTCTAATTAACAAGGAATCGTATGAAGTGTGGTACCACGATCACAACCCCCCCCCCCTAACTCCATGGCCAGAAAAATGCAGCAGCATCACATAATTCCGGTATACCGTGCCTTTACATGTCGGTGAATATTCTGTCCTTTCTGGAGTGAGCTCAGAATAGGACACTCGCTCTAATCAGGATGACAGGCTGTTTTTTTTTGTACTATACACAGGAAGGTATGTTTGTCAGTGTGGGTGCAGTTCCCTACGAGGCCTTATTACAGATTGCAGGATGTGGGCACAATCTGACCCAATACCTACTTAATCATTTAAAACAAGGCACGAACGAAGCTACATAAATGGATCTGGCACGGACGGTGTTTTGGTGCCGGTGGACATGATGGAGGTGTTGTGGGTTAGTGTTAGAGAGGGAAGATGGAGGGAACCGTAACAACAGGGCGAGGAAAAGGCCACGGATGAAAGAGGGGATTTACAGAGGAGTGTTAATTGTAGAGCAGGTGTTGCTTTTGCCGGAAGAGCGACGTGGGCCGGGCCGCAGGTGCGCCATGAGAATTTCTACAAACGGTGAGACTGTCACTACGCTTCTGTTTGCCGGTATGCAGGAGAGGGACACTCGGTGGCAGATCCTGGCAAGGGCAAGATGGGCGATAGTGCAGGACGGCATCTTCTGAGGGGACGCTGACTTGGCAACCCAGTGATCCCAGTCGACAACTTTCGCTGTCACCACCCCAGTCAACAACTTTATCATCACCCCCCCCACTACCTTCCCACTGTCAATAACTTTTATGCTAGCTGCCCCCTACAGTTGGGTGGGGGGAGGGCACTGGGGGTGAAGCTTGCCTAGGGCACCATATGAGCTTCGAGCACTACTAGGGACACACAGCTATTACTCTAACAATGGATGAAATATTTAATGAGCATCGCTGGTGGATGGAATCGGGGGAAAACAAGTTCCACTGTGGACTGGGTAGACTTGCCTTGGCAGAACTCTGGGAGACCTGCTCCCAACTTTGGGAACCGAGCTGTAAAATGGAAATCCAGGTCGAGGAAAATGTCTGTTCAACACAGACTAGGTTGTGAAGGACACTAATGTTCAAAAATCATCTGGTGCATAAATTGAACCAGACCTGCAGGTGTCTCTGCTAAATGGGTCCCATCAGTTACACCATCGAAGACATATTTTTTACAAATGATAACAGCAAACATTAAAAGTATATTTTGGTTTTCTGCTGTAATCTATAGGTTTATTATTTGATATTGCTATACTGTAGCTTAAACTGAATTATCTGGGATGATAATCAAAAAAAATATTCATTGTGAAGGATCTGGTGATTTAAACGAAGTGTTGCTAGCATGAATAGAAAATGGTTATTTACATTTTTTTAATTCATATTAAGAAAAGTAAACTAAACAACTAGATCCAGAGCAAACATCAAGTCAGTGTAAATCTCACAGGGTTACCGAACGGCACGGAATATGAAAGAGTGGAAGAACAGACCCCATTGAAATGAAAAGTAGTGATTTATACCTGTCATATCTGAGGCGAGATCAAGATCAAGGACATCAGTTTACAAGAGCTCAGTTAGAGACTTCAAAATGTCTCGCAAACCACAAATGACTATTGTCAAGTTATCGCCAATCTACGCCGTCGGTGAGGCGGTGTCAAGTTCAGTACAAACAAATGCAAAGCAAACAAAATTAGACGAAAAAAAAACAGCACAGGCCTGACTTATCAAAGGCAGCTGTGCCTGCATGATCCCTCTCATGCAGTAAGAAGCGTATCATCAAAGTGGGATGGCGTGGGGTTTAGACATCACTTCCGCAGGTTAAACCGCAAAGTTGGGGGGGGGGGGGGGTGCTGGTGGTGTCAAATTAGACAGCCCTGTAGTGCATATCCACGCCTGCCCATGCAAACACCCCAGGTGGCCTGCCAACAAGCTAATCACAAGGGGGGCCAGGAAGTAATGATCATCCCAGCTGAGCCCCCTCCCCTCCTCAAAGAATAAATAAATAAACACATCACATGTCAGTGCCACTCACCCAATCAGCACCCTGTCTGGCTCCGCTTACCCAATCAGCACCCTGCCTGAGTCCACTCGCACCCAATCAGCACCCTGTCTAGCTTTCATTGCCCCTCAGTAGGAAGAAAGGGGAAAAAGTTGTTTTGTCACATATTTATTATACAAATCCTCATTTTTTCTATGTGAAGGCACCAGTATCCTGTCAGAAGTTCTTCCTGTGCTAATTCAAGCTGTTATCCGTCATGTCAGGTGTGTCTCCTCGCAAACTTGCCACATTAATTTTCTGTTGTGTTTACCTCAAGCCGTCTGCATTAACTTTGTAAACGTGGCTTCAGTGTGACAGATTTCAGGCTAAACAGGCCCTCAATGCGAGCAGGTTTATTTCGGTTGTTATTGGCAATGGCAGACGAGGAGTGCCAGGCACGCTCAATGAACAGATCATTATTGATTTCACCTCAGTGACATGTCGGGTGATACATCCTCCTGGGATTGGCCTCTCTGCTCTCCTGCCCCTGACCCTCCTTGGTGACCCCCCCCCCCCCCACATCCCCCCCACCGTAGGCTTCATCACTGCTGAAGGTATGAAATATACCCTTATTGATCAGTAGCCCCAAAGGTCACCCCCCCCAACCCCCCAGAATCTGCGTGGGATCCAGTTAGTGCCGTTTAAATGCTGCTGTTTACCAGATAAAGAAGAGCCACCAAACATGGCCGTCTGGCCGCCCAAGAAACAAAATAGAAAAATTTTAACCAATCATTAGTGATTTAATAGAATTGCTACATTGTTAAATTAAATTTTACGATCCCCCCCACTGAATTATTTTTACTGTTGCCAGCTGCCCTCCCCAATTTGAATACAAATGGCAATCTCTGCATGGTATCCTGGTCACACACTGCTATCGCTGACTCTGGCCCCCATTGTGGATTCATACTGAATCTTAAAGCACACTGAAGCAGAAGCCTCTGCCTTTTACGTCACCTTTCAAGGTGCGTCCGCGGATGTGTTCAGGTCCCACTGTCGTGCTCTCTCTCTCTCTCTCTCTCAGATAACAGGCCGCTTTAAGCACCTGGAGCCAGGCTTATGCGTTGTTTGGCCAAGTCGTGCAGCAGGGGTGTCGCCATTTAAAGAGTCACAGCTGGACTGCGCCGTGCAATCTCGCATCGCGGCCCTCCACGCGCATTAGCGGCCGAGTTGCGTTTGATTGGCTACTCACTGTTCAAACGGCGCCGAGAGGCCACGCGGCTTGCATCTCTTCTTCAGAATAAATGGAACAAAAAGTTACGGTTGTTTTTCCTTTATTTTTATTTTTTTTAGTGAATAGGATGAAGCCTATTCAAAAAAAAAACAACAACAACATTCGGTCAATTCACCTAGTGAAAATGTACTATTTGTGAGGAGGAAAATGTGCATTGCTGTGCCCTTTATCCAAGATGAAAGCAAAGAGAAGCTGTTTGAAAGCTGTTTGAAAAGGACAAGACACTGCTAATAGCAATTATTAACAATTGTGGTGCTCAGGGAATGGTTAAAAGTGTGAAGGAAACAGACAAAGAGACAAACAAACAAACAGACAGGCCAGATAGCAAGAAAGCAATGATTATATGTTATTTATGTAGTACATTCATTATCATCTATTATGATTTTATTACTATACGTTTTCAGCACAGCAAAGTGAAACCTGTGAAGCTTGTGTGAAGCTACCCATTATATTAAGGATCTGAAAAACAGCGATTAGCCGGTAGCAGAAACCAGCCCACACACCATAAAGATTTTATGTAAATACAGACATCCATAATGTCCGAATAGGGCGAGTACACTAACCATTGTAAAGAAGGTAGGACAGGCCACTGACAGTGCATGTGCATGGATCCCTCCTCCTCAATTCTTCATAAGATGGCTGCAAGTTCCCTGCGGTGGATATTCCTGGCCATCTGGCATCCAGAACACCTCTCTTTTCCACATGCAAGATAGAAATATTTGCACAAACTTGCCCACATTCAGCCAGAATATTCATTGGTGTTTTCGTCACTTTCATTTCGTCAACGAATCCCACCTTGAAGAACGACCGAACGTCAAGGCTTTCGAATGCCTTCAGTCTCTGCTTTGAGTATGTCCCCGGTGTCAAAATCAGGTTCACATAATTCACTTCAATTTCATATTCAAAGTTTTTATTGTCATTCCTATACATCAACACACAGTGCAAAAATGTGTTTCCTCAAGTCCCAGTGCGCAGTACAAAGAAACAGAGGGAGATGTAACAAGTAAGTTAAAGGAATGGATTTAAAAGTAATAGAATAATTTAAAAATAAAAATGAAGGAATAATAAAGATATTTAAAAATACAGCAAATTTTACATATACTTAGAAAGTGACAGTTTAGCTTGAGTGCAATGACGTGCTAAATGAGGAGACTGTACATAGCACACATACTGCATAAATGCCAGGCAGAGGTGGGTAGTTAAGGTCCAGAGAGTAAAAGTCCAGACCAAGATTTTGTTTCAACCAACCAGTTAAGTACTCTGTGACTTCTTTATGCTCAGCTGATTGGTGGGAATAAAATCACGTTCTGGACTTCTATTACCTGGACCTGAATTACCCACCTCTGATGTCAGGAAATTCCTGGTCACACTTCAATGTCCATGGTCCACTGGTCCTTTCGCAAGTTGGACGGATCCCTGTCCAGTCCAGTTGCTTTTAATTTAAGCCGAGAATGGCTTGGTTTGCAGTTTCCCTGACTAAAATAAGTCATGTTTCTGCATCTTTTGCCATTCAGTCTGTTTGATGGGGGCACATTCCGGCGGGAAGTGATGTCAGTCCGTATCCTCAATTAATCGCCTCTTACAAGATAAACATCAGTTAAATTAAGTACCATTTGCCTCAGGCTGTACACTTCCTCTTCCTTTGGGGCGATTCCATCGCCCCTTCCACCTCTAAGAGGATCTTACTCTTAAACAGTAGAGTAATTAACAAAGCAGATGTTTTCCCACGAAACATCCCACAGCCTGAATGTCAAAACAGAGAGGATTTTCTGGGGCTTCTGCAAGCTTCTCAACCGTTTTCAGTTTTACTTAGGGAGCTGTCTCGTCAGCCTGCCTGCTTACTTAAGGAGTCACGCTGGTCTAATCCAGGAAAGCCTGCTGGTTATGTAACCTCCACTCTTTCAGCTGGTAGTGCAGGAAGAAACGAAAGGACCCTTTGTACCAGAACAAGGCAAGGGAAGGACATGGAGAAACATCTCAACCTCTCCCATCAGAAAACTCCTTATGAGCGCAATTCTCAAGCGCTCTCTTATGCCATTTGCCAAAAAAAGCTGAACATAGAGTCTTACTTTACCTTTCAGGGGCTTAATTAAACTTTTATTAAACCATATAAACTATGCCTTTATGGTCGGAGTAAATGCTGCATTGACTGATACAGTCAGACTCATTATTTGACTCCAAAAGTGATTAACTTTTTAATGTAAAGCTTTGAACTGCATCCAAGTTTATTCTTAATACCTATGTGGTATAGGAGAAGCCAGATCAGGGTCCTTAAATTTCTAAAAGAGGCTGCTCATTCTTTGGGGTTTTAAAAATAAAAGAGCATGCATTATCAACACTCACAGGCCGTTACACCCATCTCCTGGATGGGATTAGGATTTTTTTAAAAGTTTCTCCCTATGTGTACCTCATTTACATATAAGGCATGTTGACGGGATGCGGGTGGCCGTTTTCCATTGAAATAGCAGCGGGACGACATCTTAAGAAGATGCTCATTTACGCAGAGAAGTGGGACACCCAGTTCCTGGAGGATCACCGCCATATCTGTGGCACATCCTGCCATCAAACGGACGGGTGCGATTTCCTTCATTTTTTTAAATTCTACAAATTTGTTTTCAGATATCGCAAATGTGCACACCGGGGAAGATCCACTCAAAGTCGCCCATCTATACGTCTGCTTCGCAGAACCGCTTACGCCATGCAGTACAGCAGGTGGTACGTCGGGGGGCCTTGTCCCAGAAAGCGCAAGGGGGGAGGGGGGGCCACACCCGGGACGGGATGCACTAAAGAGCCAGCAGGGAAGTGAACCGCTTCCTCTGCATTACTGTGTGGCCCCTCTACATCTTCACACGACGGTAATTTGCCCCCATAACCTCCATCGCTGGAAGGAAGCAGGTGGAAGCGGAACAACTTGTATCCTTCATGGCTGTGGATCAAAATGTCCTGCTGAGTTATGCAAACCAATAACAAATTTATGTTTTTTAATTAGTATCTCTTAATGATTATATCAAATTTGTAGAACGTTTGTAGACTTTGATAAGTATTCTGACAAGTCTTCAGACCCCCCTTTGAACACAAATAAGTGAAAATTATAAAATATATTACTAGGCCGCTAAGCATTTATTACTGTGTTATCTGTTAATATTTCAGTGTGGATAATAGTTGGGAGTCTTGGACTCGAATCGGGAATGGTTTCTAATTTTGTCCTGCTGTTATGAGATTGCATGTGGTATTCTGGTTTATCAGTAAGTACACCTGCACCAGGCTGAGTAAAATGTGTGCTGTCATTTTGAATCTGCTAGCTAAAACCTTCACTTAGCCTGGCCGTGTGAGATTCGGGGCTGGTATGGTGGACAAGAACATCTCCGCTGTCATCCCAAGGCCTAATGTCACTGTCCGCTGTGACCCTGACCTCCATGACTCTGATTACCATCCACCCCCTATCCCCCCCCCCCCATCGTTCTGAGGCAGGCCGACTACCCGCTGATCGTTCTGCCCGCATGTCGCATCTGCGACTTCCACAACGAGATGCTCCCCTGTTTCCTAGATATATTATTTATGCAGGTGGCGCCGAGCGGTTCGTGCTGGACGGTAGAGACATGGTAATGAAGTCAACTGAAGCACAATCAAAGGAACTCACGCAGTGCCGCTCAGAACACATGATAAGGCGATGTGCGGAATCCCGCAGAATCCTGCTCCCACGTTTCTCTAATATCCGCTGGTGCAAGAACAAACTTTGTATTTGAGTAAAATGGTATGACCCATTAGGTAATGATTTAATGCAAAAATGATTCTTTATTCACTGCTATTTTCCCTTTATTGATGGTCTCAAGGTTTCTAAATTTTAAGATAATGATCCAACACAATTAATTTATTTGAATTTATGCGATACTTACTTGCGATATTGTGGAAATACGCTCTGGTAAAGTTGGCTTATCTCGGTTTTTTTTAATCAATGTGATATAAAATAGCAAATTCTGGACCGAAAAACAGGATAAAAAAATGATTGGACCGGGTATTGCTGCAGCTAATTTTAGATATCTGTTTATTGGGACCTTCATTTCCTTATGTATTGTGAGAAACTAGCACTGGCGTTACTGTAAGCAGTGATGATTGGGTGTCAACATTTAATAGCTGAACACTCAGATCCAGGCACCAGTGTGCAGGTCCAGGTGTTTTGTGGGTTAGGTGAGGCTGGGGGTGGTGTGGAATAGCAAAGCAATGTTCCTGGTGCAATGACTAGGGATCCTACAGATATAGCTGGGACTGTATGAATAAGAAGGGTGTAGGCCAGTCAAGGACCTTGAAGGTTCCTGATGAAGATGTGGTAGTCTAGCACCGAGGAAGGGAGTCATCCAGACTGGTGTAATCCTGGGGAGAGGATCAATGCATGAGGAAGACCACGAGTCTCACCTGGCTGATGTCTCCGGAACTAGAGAGCGATCCATTTTTGTACTGCCCCCCCCATGGGGAAAAAGTGGACAGATGCGAGTCGTCCTGTTCATTCACTCCAACCTGTCTCCCTGATGCTGAAAGAGGCTGGAGGTGACATAGCAGATTAACCTGGTGCCCACTCTCAACAAACAAATAAACAAGACAAACAACCAACAAGCAAATGGTACCCACTCTCAACAGATAAACAAGCAAACAAAACAACCAGCGAACAAACAAACAAAATCAAGTGTGCCTATAAATACCCTAACGTTGTGGGTCACAAGTAAAAAATTTAAAATATTTGTCCATTTGATGCATTTTTTAAGACAACCAAAAATATCAAATAGCAATATCTGATTGTACAACCACACAATTGCAGCTGTTTATATTCACTAATGCCCGTTATATGTGCTCGTTTCAGAGAGCAAACAAAGAGCAACAGATATGTGTTGTTAATTAGACTAGCTAGAAGGCTTACATTGCAGTTTATCTTATTGCTGATGATTCAGATGAACATTTGCAGTCCCTGCTTCTGTCCGCTGGATTGATTTGCCTTATTAATTCAAATCTTACTCTGAATGCCCGCATGTCGCCGGGATAATTATTAGAAGAGGAGATCAAAGGGAGCACATTATAGTCCCATTCCATTTTCTGCTGATGTGAGTGATCCACCGCTCCTTTGATGTTGTAAGCTTTTTAGGTTAATGTACAGAGGATAAAAATACTACAGCATGTAATCTGGCATTTATCCCATGAGAGCAGAATTCCAAAATGTGACACATGTCTGGAACCAAGAGGGCAAAAAACACACGCAGGAAAAACTTGAAAGAGGCAGAGATTTAGTTACATATTTCATTAAAAATAACCAAACCTATAAACACATTTGGTTGCTTTTTCATACACACATATATATATATGATTTAGATTTATATATATGGTTTTACGCAAGGAATAAAAATAAGCAAATAGCAAATAAAAATAACAGACATGATAATTCTTGACATACATTATATGTGTGCTCATTACCTATGTTCTATTCATCTTGAAAGGAGGTAGAATTTTCTGCTTTATTTGGTGTGTGTGTGTGTGTGTGTGTGTGTGTGTGTGAGAGAGAGAGAGAGAGAGAGAGAGAGAGAGAGAGCAATATATCTTCACCCTGGCCCATGATTCCAATTTGGATTCTGTCAGAGGAGAGTGATGGGGAGCAAGAGCTTTGCAAAGGGCAGTTTTATCCTAGGTGGGCTCGAAGCCCCGCCCCCATCACTCAAGTCCTGCCCCAAAGTGGGATTCTCTTCACGACTAGTGACATCACTGTGGCAGAAACAAAACCATCCAAGGATGCAAACAGCCAAGCGACTGTCCAAACACTTGGCTGCAGGGAAACTGGACTCTAATGAATATGATGAGGCCTAGATCATCGATGTTAATATTTAAAATTATTGGCAAACAGGAATACAATCAGTGGAGGACATTGTACAAAAAAAATCTGAAAAAAGATCTGAAAGTGATCATTGAATTACTTTTTTAAAAATATATGCATTGAGAATATAATTTTAACTTACACGGAATTTATGGTTAAACCATTAATAAAATTGAACAGCTATGGATTTGTAAGTAATTGTTCTTTGTTGTTAAACATGTAAGAATTAAATGACAACACAAATAAAGTGAAATGCTACATATTTTATGGTATATAATAAGGTAAATAATGCAAGTATTATTTTTAGCCGTTACATCATGCTGAAATGGGTACTTAGTGTTTTAAGAATCATTATAGTTTATGCAGAATTAGACAAACTGAAATAATACTTTGTAAATTAAAAAACTATATGTTAACTGTAGGGTTGTGCCCATTGCTTCCGGGATAGGCTCCGGACCCCCCGCGACCCAGTAGGATAAGAGGTTTGGAAAATGGATGGATGGATGGATGTTAAATGTAAAATGCAGCTTCAGAGATTGGAAATTGACTGAAGTGTTGCAAACGTTTAAGGGTGTGAACATGCCCTCATCTGTTGTGCTGGAGGTCACCTTCTGTGCGTTAATTGAAAAAAGAATTCCTCTCACATTTCAGGGAATACGTGACAGCCAACTGAAGAGCAAAAGAGGAGTCCGAGTGAGTGAAAGGAGATAAAAAGGACCAGACAAGGACAACTTCCGCAAAGCACACATGAGAGTGAGGTCACCACTTGATGAGCTTGACCTCCTCAAGGTGGTGCCATGGAGCAGGGTGCAGTGGGCGGGGCCAGAGGTATTGGCCAAACATGGTCACCGTGGAAACATGCTGACTTCTCACTCACTTGGGTCAGATCCACATTGGGGGTGTACTGAGGCGAGCAGACCTACTTCTAGAAAGTTCTACGATGGCATTCAGGGCCCTGTGCTGTCACATTCGACCACGCTTGGTGACTAGAGATACTAGAGATTTTGGACCCCTTGAAAATGTATCATATTGGGGCCCCAGTACAGACCAGTCCAATTATGTTCCATATTTTTTACAACCCCTGTCACTCAGAAGCCCTTAGAATGATCCTGACTGTACCACCGTTACGGCTCCTCTGTATGGCGAGAGTCTTGGTGAGAAGCAAATCTCACCTTAGACAACAGGTCTTTTCCAGTGGCATCTCCTACATAAAAAGCCTTCAAGCCAATGGCTGCATTGCTACACAGGCATCAATTTCATTTCCTTTCGTGTTTAACATTTGAAACACAGCTACCATTAAAACTTTACAAATGCTCAGAATTTAAACGTCAGCCGCTGAGATTTTTAGTTAAACAAATGTATTCTTTTTCAAATTTGGTCGCATTAACATCAAATGCTGTCCTATTCCTTACAGTATCCAAAATGCTTAGATATGATTTGTGAGATGGGTGGGGGTGCTGTCGTTATTTCTGGCCTTTGTGCCCCCCCCCCTCCCCCACTGCCAAATAAGGCTGGCAGTGCAATCATTTTCCCCGATAAAGGACAACTATAAAGGGACATCTGAGGTCTGGGAATGAAACAACAGCAACTTGTATTTATAAGTGTCAACCATTTCAGATTTCTGGTAATGAGAGTAAATGACCATCATGTGCCCAGAGCCCATTAAAATGAATTCCTTTCATGCACATATGCGACATTCCCCCCATTTATCAATTAACTTGTCTGGTCATTTCTTCGGGGGGTGTTTGAGCATTGGTGGCAAAGGGTGGGGGGCAGGATGGGGGGAGGGATGGAAAGACCAGGGGGAGTCGTCTGGTGTTGACGGCTTTTTACCAACTCCCCGACTGAAGCAGAAGCCCTTAGGCTGCGTGGCTCATAACTGACACATTTCCTAACAGAACACGGCGACGCCCCCTGTCTGCCGTGCTTGGGCCAGCGGCCCAGCTCGTTTGCTGCTGTGAGGGAAGACTCCCTGTATGCCTTGTGTGTCAGGATGGTGACAGGCCTACGGTGTGGAGCCTGGCCTTCAATCCCACTGCATACCACACATACACACACATATACACACGGGTTTGTAATTACGTTTTTGTGGGGACTCTCCGTTAATCTCTATGATGAAAACTCTAATCCCAACATGACAACATAACCCCCACCCAGCCGTAACCTTAACCATAAGTAGCCAAACAAAATACGAGACTTTTTGGCATTTTTACTTTGATTGATTGCATTCACAGATCTTTTTAGGGACTCAAAAAATGATCCCCACAATGTAAAAAAAAACAGGTTTTTATTATATTGTGGGGAATATTTGGTCCCCACAAAGTAATATAAACTGAATCCACACACGCACGCACACACACACACACACACACACACACACACACACACACACATTGTATTCATATCTTTGTGGGACCATGCATTAATTTCTATCGGAAAAACATACAAATATAAATACTAACCCCCCCACACATACAGTCCACAAATTAAATTCAAATTCACCATTTTGCAACTGAATATTTTTACTGTATATTCATCCATCCATCTTCAGTTCAGACCTGGGTTGCTTGGAGTCTATCCCAGGCAGCACAAGGCAGAGGCACACCCTGGATGGATGCCAGTCCATCACAGGCCATACGCATGTATGATCACCGTGTGATCACTGAATTATGACCGAGCCTGCTTGTAGAGATGGGCCTGGGTGTGGTTCAGTTGGACTCGGATACAGTACACTTCATGCTAACTGTGCCAAAGCATGAAATAAAGACATGACATTAATGATGCAACCGGCACACGCATGCGCACATGTGTACTGTAAGTTACCTGGATGGAACGGATCGAGGAGGCTGTACAGATCGGATAGTGACAAACAGTATAGCAAAGGGATTACTTTGGTTTATGGTAGCGGTGTAGTGCTTGCTGGAAATTCAGGCTGACAGGAGTATCTAAGAACAACTGGATTCAACACAGAAAAACTCCAAGGTATTTGGTAAAATAGGGGTCTGTCTTCTTATATGTGCGGCAGAATTAACTGAAAATCGCTGCATCGCAGACTGTTATCGCACCCAACACGACTCTAAATAAGACAACAAAATAAGAACAATAATCAAGGACTCCATTGTGCTGTGCAGTAGCGAACACAAAAAGCTACATGATGGTGACGAAAGCGTGCTCAGGCCAGGAATGTTAAGCTCAATGTGAGCCCTTACAGATCCCAGTTAGACTAACTGCTTGTCTTTGGACTGTGGGAGAAAACCAGTGCACCCAGAAGAGACCTGCATGATGTGGGGAGAACATACAAACCCTACACACTTACAGACGAGATTCGAACCCTGAACCAACAGGTGTGTGACTGCAATACTACGCACTGGATATCATGCTCCCCTGAAGTACAGTTTAGTTAGCATTTAAAACCCAGTTACAACGCGAATTTAATGCTGACAGACTCGACTTTCAAATATGAACTTTCCGAGTCCATCACTGTCATCCTTAATGACCTTAATTTCTCTCTAGTTGCTTGCGTTTCTCCACCAGACCTTCCAAGTCACTCGCCAGAGCCTGGAAGACGGTAATGGCGAAGAGCCCAGCACCACTAACGAGGGCGATTTACTAACGGGACTGTAAATTTACTACACCGCCCGCTGCTGGCCCTGGGCCACAGGCAGGGTCTTGCCGTGTCGACGCGCCGCTCGGCCTTATTTACCGCCCGCCACTGGCCTTTCCGCGCTGCCAGCGGCATCGTTAACCTGCGTATTTCAGAGCGCGGCACTCGCTCACCCCAGCGCGTGTCACGCCGCGGTCGCCGGCGCGCAGAAGCGCCGCTTCTTTTAACGAGCTTAACGAGGAGGAAGGTGAAGTCTGTCCAGCACACCTGGCGGAATCCGTTCCTCTGTTATGATGCGGCTGTGCACAATTAATCACTCTGGCATTTATTACTTTTCCTGGATGTATTAAACTGTTACTCTGTACTGCCTGCTCTGAGAGTGCAGGCTTCATTATAGCTGAACATTACTAGAATTCCTGTTTATATATAAATACAAACAACTCCTCAGACTATAGCACATATAACGTGCACAGAAACTGTGGCAAATGATTTGGAAATTGAGGACCTCGCAAGAATTTGTATAATAAACTTTGCCATTCTCTTTTTTTCCCCTGATAAAAAGAATCCAGTAGGGATATACAAAGAATAACGAAACAAATTAATTATTCATGTTTGTTTGTGATCCTGCTCTTTTTCTGGGATGGATTAGTTTCACTTAGATTCCTTTTTTCATTTTGTTTGTTTTTTCTTTTTCTTTTGCCAAAGACGTTGCTCATTAGCTCATACTGAGCCCCCGGCCACCCGGCCGGCGTGTCGCATTAAAGGTCGTTAAGGAGTGTAATGCGTACAGCACCAAATATGTAATCACACCGCACAACATGTGAACTAGGCGAAGAGCCTCGTTAAAGCACACGATGAGCGAGAACACGATGGAGCCAAAAAGCCTGCTTTAGCACCCTTTCACATACCGTGTGGATTTGTGATGGAAAAACCCCTTATCAGCAATTAGCCAGCATTTCCTTTTAGCCTTCTCACCTGCACCCCCATTTCCCCCCCCCCAAAAAAAAAACTGTGCACACACCCACATACACACACCCTCGCCCATTTTCTTCGGAATCCCCTTTGCTGGCATAGGAAGGGCACTGTTCGATAATCCGAGACAAGCCACGCAGTAATTGGCAACCCTGAGATCAAACGTGGTGCATCTGTGATGTAAAGCTGGCTCTGGGCAACTCAGGGGGCACGCCTCCCCCCCCCCCCCCCCGCCCCCCAGCTCCCAGACCGCCAGCAGTCATGAGATAACACGGGTTCACCAGGAGACAATTGCTATTAAGATTTTTTTTTTTCATGAATCAGGAGGCGGACAGCAGGGACGTCATAGTGGCATCTGTCATGCAGCTGGGGGTGGGACAGTCTCCTATGACGAATGCCACAATCCGCACCATCGGAAATAAGGACCCCCGCTGATTTTAATTGTGGGAAGCGGGCGCTGACGCGTGTGTCACCACTGCCGCCGCCGTGACTGTTACCACACACCAGACGAATTAACAGGTGAAAATAACTGACGAGCGTCCGGTGTCAGAGATTGCCATCCTCGTCGGCAGGGGCGTGTAATTACCACCTGATAAATGTCCTGGGAGGCGCCAATGGGGGCAGTGTCAGACAAGCCAAAAACCCATTTCGTGCCACTGATGAATGTACCATCGTCAACTTTAATATAGATTTATCAGCGGTCTAACAATGGCAGTGAAACTCAGATCTCCGGTGTGTGTGATTTAAAAAAAAAAAAAAAACATTTAATTAATACATTCATTTAGTTTATCTGGTGTTTATTGAAAGATTGACATAATAAACATTATGCTTCTCACCGTGCTGGTAAATAATCTCTCGGTTCACCTGGACATTACTAATGAGGATTTTAGAGACGCCCGCGATGTGCTTTAGAGGACGTGGTCCGTCTGTGTGGTCCAAAGAAAAGGGCATTCATCTCATTTCAATGGTGCTACCTAGGAGTGCGTCTGGAGATCCGAGGCCACAAGACAAAACCCTTAAACAAGATAAATAAATTCACAGGAAGTCTTTGAATGTTGGAGATTGTGGGAGGGTTTGGCTGGGGGGCGGGGGGGGGGGTGGCTGGGGGTTGTCTCAGTCAGATGTCGTTGTGTACCAGGCAGAAATAAAACAGGCACAGAATGATCAAAATAAGCATAAATTATTCTATATTAGTTAGTAACCTTAGATAATAATTACTGTGGCTGAGGTTGGGTCACATGCCTGATCTGGGCGCAGGACCAGGCAAAACAGAACCCAGCACAGCATGTGGGGACGACCTAGGCTGCAGAAACCAGTGTCTGGACCCGGTTAGCAATTATAAAGTTACATCTTTGCAATTTGCTTGCACCTTTAATTTCAGAGGGGGCTCCGTGAGCCAAAGTAAACCCAAAAACTAATTGGCTAATATAGGTTTCCAGGGCAGCAGACTGATGCTGTAAAGAGCAGCGGGAACGCAGAACAAGGTTTTTGTGCAGCTTCAGAGCGGCTCACCAGTATAAACACTCCTTTAGGTTTCCATCGGCATCTCAGCTTCCAGGCATCAGACGCTTCACTGGATACGATCGCCGGAGATTCTCCTGCGACTGGCAGAAACGGACGTGACGGAACATGCTCTGGCAAGCGCAGTATCGATATGACGAGCGATTGGCCGCCAGGCGGTATACTGAAGTGGGAGGGGCTGAGATTAAGTCCACCCCACCCTGCAAAGGTGCTGGAGAGCCTGAGCTGCAGGTCACGGGCCTGTTTTACTCACCGGCCGAGGAGCCAGAAAAGGACACACCTGAGTGGCGATTTCATACGAAGCATGTTTCAGGTTTCAGTCCATCAGGACAGATTCATGTCCAGTGGAAGGGACTGAAATTACACTGCTGTCACCAACCAGTCCTGCAGACGTTTCCTATCTGTTATACCAGGAACGGCCCAGATCCTACTCTATAAGTTAGATTTCATATCTACTGTATACACATTTGGGCTCAAAAATGATCAGGAAAGCAGGACGTCACACAAATACTATAAAATACAAAGAAAGAGGGAAAAAGTGTCCTTTCTGGTGAACAATGCAATGATACGAAGCTCCTGTTCCCCCCAGATCATTTCAGTATTCATTACGTAAATGTAAGGTAGTACACATCATCCTCCTCTGCAAAGTACTCTGTAATTAGGTCCACAATTATAAAGATATTTGAAATTCCACCTCGAGAGAGCTAATCCATTTTAAAATAATATTTTTTTTATTGATTTATGAGATCAGCATAATATATTACATCTTATAATATATTCTAATATATTATAAGAAATACACTTACAAGCTGATGAGAATATGAGGTACTATCAGTACCACTATCGGTGCTATTAGGATGAAGATAATGCATGGATTTTTAATTTAGGGGGGTGTAATTTGTAATTTGTTACTGTGTATAATGAATGGTGACCATCACTATAATTACTATAATATATATTTTTTATTCAGGCATAGCGGACTGGTTGACGGATCGTTCGTTCGTCATCCAGGAGCAGTCTAAGATAACGATGCCACAGTTTAATTATTACTGTGACATGTGTTGATTGTCACAGTGAATGAAATAGGAACAAACAGACAGAACGGGGGAGGGTTGGATTCCCACTAAAATGGAGGAGAGACGAGGGGGGGGGCATGAGGCCAGCCTTTACGGAACCTGGATGGAGGTGTGAAATTCCATTACAGTGCGTAGAGCTCACCTGTCACAGGGTGACGTCATTGTCCCACTCTGCGTTCACGCATCGCACATCGCGAGCTCTTTCTGAGAGCTAGCAATTTGATCAAACTGGTTTAAATACAAATATTTATTATATTCATCACATTATGTAACTGCAAAGGGCCTTAGGAAAAGCTGGATGCTTTAAATTACTTAAAAAATCCATATTTAATGAAAAATGCATCATTAAAATTTATATCTGGTTTGTAATAACGAATAAAGGAAAACCAAGGCATGTCTAATTATTGAGAATATGTGCATTTTTATGCACAAACGACTTGTCTGACCTTATTTACATAAATGGATGTTTTCAGAAGAGATGAATGCATGACTATGTCCCCATCATTGTCACAGGTCTACAAACGACATGCATTTAAATGCATATAAACGTTTATTTAAATCACTTTTAATTGTTAGACGCAAGTGACTCTCACATGGGGTTGGTTCTTGTTATTATAACTACTGAACTGTTTTCCCTAAAAGGTAATTAAACACCAGGAGCCTCATATATTACCCAAAAGCCCAAAACAGTCAAACAAAAATGTTGGGCAATAATCAAAATTAATTAAGGGCAAAATTCTCAGTGGCAAACATTTGAGACTCACTAATTTTCATGTGAAACAGAACCTCATGCTGGCAATGATTTCAGAGAAGCTAAGTATTTTTAGCTTTAGAGAAAAAAATGCATAATTTGCTCTAAAATACATCCATATGGCTGTGGATAATACTGTAAGTGTGGTTGTGCACGTTGCACTGATGTGTAAAAACAGTCTGTGATATATGTTTGAGTGTCGCGGGGCGGAGTCTGATAGTGCAGCCTTAAAATACAAGTTTGCTGATGTTTGGATGGTGGATGTTCTTGAGGGCCTGTGTCTGTGTGTGTCTGTATGTGTGTGTGTGTGTGTTGGGGGGGGGAGCCACAGCTATGACGTGGGGTAGCTGTTACTTTCAGGCTTAGAAACGAGTCTGTCATCAGCTAAAACGTTTGCTGGAGAAAGAGAAACCAACTCTCAATTGTTTATTTCTCTTTTCTACTTGGGATTCTTGGTGGTTGTAATATCATCAGAGACACACACCTCATACCCCCAGGCACCATCAGGGCTCACACCAGGCAGGCTTCCTTAGCATGTTCTCCCCGTATCATGCAGGCTTTCTTAGCATGTTCCCCGTATCATGCAGGCTTCCTTAGCATGTTCCTCCCGTGTCATGCAGGCTTCCTTAGCATGTTCGTCCCGTGTCATGCAGGCTTCCTTAGCATGTTCTCCCCGTATCATGCAGGCTTTCTTAGCATGTTCCCCGTATCATGCAGGCTTCCTTAGCATGTTCGTCCCGTGTCATGCAGGCTTCCTTAGCATGTTCCCCGTATCATGCAGGCTTCCTTAGCATGTTCCTCCCGTGTCATGCAGGCTTCCTTAGCATGTTCCTCCCGTGTCATGTAGGCTTCCTTAGCATGTTTCTCCCGTATCATGCAGGCTTTCTTAGCATGTTCCCCGTATCATGCAGGCTTCCTTAGCATGTTCGTCCCGTGTCATGCAGGCTTCCTTAGCATGTTCCCCGTATCATGCAGGCTTCCTTAGCATGTTCCTCCCGTGTCATGCAGGCTTCCTTAGCATGTTCCTCCCGTGTCATGTAGGCTTCCTTAGCATGTTTCTCCCGTATCATACAGGCTTTCTTAGCATGTTCCCCCCGTATCATGTGGACTTTATTAGAATGTTCTCCCCATATCATGCAGGCTTCCTTAGCATGTTCTCCCCGTATTATGTAGGCTTCCTTAGCATGTTCTTTGTGTATCATATTGGCTTCCTTAGCATGTTCTCTCTGAATCATGCAGGCGTCCTTTGGTTCTCTGGTTTCCTCTTACTGTCAAAAGATATGCAGTTTTGTGCAAGGGATGCACTTATACCCAACAACTGACTGACATCCATTCATCCAGTGCGTACTCTTCTGTCATGCTTGGGAGAGGTTCCAGGCCCCCCCCCATGACCCTACTCAGGGTAAGCGCTTGCAAGATTGATGGATAATTTCTTTGTTAACTGAACTTGTCTTGCAGAAATTCAAAATATAAATGCTGTTTTGATGATGTCAGTTAGTTAAATTAATAATAGTGTTTCTGAAGATATAAGTACTGCCTATAGTTCATTAGAAGTAAATTTTTAAAGTTGAATCTCTGTATACTGAGAGAGCACACAGCCACACATCTGGGATACAGAAAGCAACTAGAGAACCACAAGTCATATGCATCAGTCTGCTCACACTCCCCTGCTTCAGCACCTGGGACACCTGACTATGATAGCTCACCCGTGTGAATATTTATATAATATTTACGGATAGATGCTTTCTTTATAAGCTTGGAAGCCTTGGATGGATCATGGAGTTTTTTCCCCTTTAGTGGTGTTTCATGGTTTTTTTTTTGTATTTTAATTCCCTTTGGGAAAATTACTGCAAATCTCAAAAGGTTTGTGATGAAGGTGCTTGCAGAAATGAATGGAATTTGATTGATTTATGTCATCATTGCATATTATTCCTATATGCACCTTCCTGTTAATGCTTGTTAAATTAACCGTACCAAAGAATTAGAAGGAGGAATAAATAATCCTGCAAATTACCAGTGGTTACTGGGATCCGTCCATTGCAAGACCGCAATGCCTCTCCGACAGTCCCATGTGATACCACTGCTCATCTTCCCAAGAGACAAAGGTCCAGGTGCATGGGCCTGTGTGATACTGTCCCACTCATTTTTCCAGCTAGAAATCACTCTGTGACAATCATTGGGTATGGACACATTTATTTAATTGCGTTTAATAGATGGCACTGCCAGATAACTGCAATTATCACTTTCTATCCCAAGCAACAATACATACCTAATGTATAATATATATATATATATATAGACAGATTATTGTTTCCATTCCTATAATGATATTTCAGGAATAAATAGAATCTGGAATATATTCTGGATTATTTTGCATAGATTTTGTTCCACTGCTCTTTTTCTGGGATATTTCCTATCAAGTAAAAGACGTTTGATAGTCTGAAAGTGGATACAAGACAACAAAGAGACTTTGATGGCTATTGTGTTGCATCATGACGCACGGCACCCTGGGTAGTTTGCTCAACCTCACAAATCATGCACCTCTAGCCTGAGAAGTGGTCCTCACCATCATTAAATATAACTAAATCACAAGCAGCCCAAGTACCTCTGACAGAAGCTATGTGCCACTTCAGGCAGTAACTGGTAAAATACCTTTTGAAAGAAGTCATTGCCCACTTTTACAGTTAATTGCAAAAAAATATTTGGACTTCCTGGTGTGTCGTTACACACTCGTGGTGTGACGATGTAGCCTCTTGGTGCTATCTGGTCCACAGAATGCCAGGATTACCACACAGCTTCATCAGCCATCGTGCCCCAACAAATGTCTGAGGATTGTATTGCTGACTGTGGAATTCCTCCCTCCTCCATGCCACCAAATTCACCTGCTAAGGCTTGGCGATATAATGAGAAATGCAATGAGCTGCTAATGTGTTAAAGTGATGAAAACTCATAATTATGAATACTGTATGGATTTTAATATCGTAGGGAAAAGAGAAGCCATTTTCATACACTAGTAATATCTTGCAAGTGTAGTTGGTTTTCATTAATACTTAAGTGTAATAATGACAATAATAAAAACTATGATAGAATGTATCAATTTGTGTAATTGTCTGAACAGAAGTAAATAAACTGTGACAAAGTACTATGCCTATTTTAAATTGCAACTTTGTTAATCAGGCAATTTAGGTACAAGCAAATTAACGACATACTGCAAGATAAGGTATATTTGTCATCATCAATATTATTATTATTATTATTAACAACGATAATAGTAATAGCAATAATAACTGTATACGTGTAAAGTATATGTGTCCTGGATGTATACGATGCAAATAAAGTCATTCCACTTCTGATAAATTTTAAATTATTATAGCATGTAAAGTATGTTTCTTGTTAATTCATTTCATGTTAATTTATTTCGTTAACAAACAATTTTTATTGGGGCATAAATGAATTATTACTGGGTTATTTTGCATGCCTTTTTAAATAAGAATTACACAAAAAAATCTATGAAAATCAGAAAGCTGCCTGAAGACTAAACAAGGGAGAATACATTAGCAATAATAACAGTGTATACCATTGCTGGAACAAGTATGAACATGAGCAGAAGAAAAGACAATGTTTCAAGTAAATATCCACAGTGATTTTGTATGGCTTTTTAAGTTGTTTAGAATTCGTTAACATTGAGTCGTTAAGTCAATTCATCTTCAAAGAGGATTATCGGCTTGCTGGGGAAGACAAGGTGGTTCAACACCCACCTACATCAAATTTTGATAGATGAACAAACAAACAAAAAACACAATTAGACTCCAGCAAGACAATACCTTGCTTTTAATCTAGCGTTATGTGAACTTCAAAACAAAATGGATGTCTCTTTCAGAAGAAAAAAAAATGCAAGACGCGATGTGATAAAAGGTGAGAAGTACTGTTGTGTTTTAGATTGCTCTTTCAATAAAAAAAAACCTAAAAGGTAATTTCGTGGATAAAAAGGACTCTAATGCAGAGTGGTAATGTAGCTGAGATGGAACAAAGGCAAACTTTCATCTCTTTAAGCTTGGAAGGAGAAAACCTTTGATGCCTTGAAAATGATAATAATAATCTCCAAGTCGGCTGCAGAGCACAATGCAGCCTCCTCCCCCTGCTACTTAATATGGCCACCCAGGCCATCTGTGGGGGCCGAAAAAGCCTCCAAATTGTGGCATTTGGACCCTTAAATTATCCCTGAACAAACACAAAAGTAAAGGGAGTAGAAAATTTTATTATATCAGAAATTACCCAAATCCTGAGACCATTAAGAAATTGAATTCATGCTAAAAATATATCATATATTATATATTGCGCTAGCAGAATAAAGTCTTAATAAAAGAAGACAAGACTGTTCAAAGGGCAATAGGCAAAGAGCTATAGCTTTATCACTATGCATGTCATTTTCCCATATGTAGCTCGCAGCACCACTGAGGTAAGTTGAATCTCCTATAAGCCCTCCTTCTCTTCTGCTTTGGCCTCTGTGAGTATTAAACTGGGAAATTAGTCCTGGCACCTGAAGGTGAATGTGACATCATCTCACTTGGAGGGGGACAGAAATCAGTAGCTGCCCGCCCACCCCACCGAGTGCAGCTGCTCGAGATGTCAATCCCAGAATGCACTGAGATGTCCAATAAGTGTCATAATGCTTTTAGTACTTTTTGAATACCTTTTCGGAAAAACAATTTAATTTTTGATCTGAGATTTTTCTTGCAGTTTGCTTGAATTGTGCCTTTCCCTGAGAAGACAGAAAGGTTCCGGGCCCTGGTCCAGGTGTGGCAAACATAAGTGGTAAAACAAATGATGATTCTCATTTGTTCATGCACAACTGAGACATTTTCTTAACAGAGCCTGTGAAAACACAATAAAAGCCCCCTTTTCCTCTAGAAAAGGGCCTTTTATAATATCCAATTGAACAGAAAAATGCAAGAGATGTTTATCTCCATTCTGCTTGTCGTTAATTATGTATGGGGAGCAGCGGCAATTCATGTACTTATCAAGATGATAAATGAAATTAATATCTTAACACTTCAGCGAAATTAACCAGGGGAAAATTTTCATTTAGTAAGTCCAGCAAATTAAGGGTGGATGGGGGGGGGGGGGGGAGCTTTGAAATCTTTAATGTTATTCAAATATATTGTATCATCTAGAAGAAATGACAGTATAATATCTCTCTTAGGTCAAAAACATTGTCAACTACAGCCATTAGCAGTGTCATTATATTTGAAATGCCAATGAAACTTGAGGTTAAGTGATACTTTACATAGGTTCTGAAAAAGACAGAAAGGAATAAGATACATCAGAGGCTGCGATGGTGGCACTGCACGTGCTATAGCACAGTATGCTGTATGTAAGATTGATAAATAGCAGCTGTACCACTAACCCTATTAGCTTCCCAAAGTTAGCATGTTGCAGGCTGGACATGCTCAGTATGACAGGAGGAAAGCTCAGACTCGAACGGCAGGCGTACAGCTGCCATTGCATCCTCCAGGGAGGTATTTGTGAACAGCATATATCTACGACATGACAGATTGTTGTTTTTTTCCCCCCATTTCAATGTACTTATCTAGTCTTCAAAAGCTCCTAAAAAAGGACTTGGCATAGAGACTGAAAAATCGTAACTCCAGAATAAAAACTGTCATCTTTGTTTTGTGTACTTGCTGATTAAAAGACGTCCATCCATCCACGATTAAATACTTGTCTAAAGGAATTGCGTCCTGCAACACCAGATCAGTGGATACTGTGGCTTAATCATTGTGATACAGTGGGTGAATTAGGTAAAACATCTCCCCATCTACAAATAATCTAAGGTTAATCAAACTCATAATCCAAAAAGTTCCCTCAACTGCAGATCTTGGAACAGCACATAGACAAAACTTTTACCTGAAAATGAAGACCTTCAGATGTCCGCCCACATTACCATGTGGACACAGTACCTGAAACAATAAACCCTTTGCTCGTTATAACAATATTAGAAGCATCATCCACTGCTTAGATAAAAACGACTCACCCACATTATATACAGTAGGTGGCAATCTTTCACTTTGCATCTCCAGACCAAAAATAACTGACCGAAAGAGGTACAGTATGGGGACATCTGGGGACAGTCACGTGCACTCTATGGGGGAGACCACAAAGAGAAACCACAGGAACCAAATCTAAGGCACATGGACCTGAATCAGGAATACTTCAGAATGACTCTATGAGCATGTGACATAATATTGTTGAGTGTTGCATGATGGTATGTGCAGGGCATTACTGCTCAATACAGCAATATACTGAATTAACTTTTAACTGAGTTACAGGGAAAGAGCTCCACACACCATTATGGACCTCATACCCGAAACAAGAGTTCCAGTTAATTTCCCAGGGAGAACCAAAACACCCAGCTGCCTTCTTGTATCAAAGGAATATAGTGGTGATATTCCGCAAATACAGTTCGAAGATTCTGGAACAAGTTTCAGGTTCATGGGCTCAGACTGTGAAGTGTGAATGCGGAAGGTCGATGCAAAACACTCGCGACAATATCCATCCATCTTCCATAATCACTAATGCGGTAGAGTGTCACGTTGAGCCTGGAGACTGCACCAGAAAGCAGGGGGCACAAGGCTAGGGACACCCTGGATGGGATGATCTGTGGCATCATTATATATAAAAACAGCAAACAAAAAAAAAATAATCAAAAAACAAAAAAGAGCAGTATGTAGCGAACAGCATCCATTTGCGCAGTTCCTACGACTTCCTGTTGTCAGGTGACAAAGCTACCAAGTTCAATTGTCATAGCAGGAGATGGTAAAGATCAAGGAGCAGAAAGTATGTGGTATTTGAATGAAAAAATTTTAGATTAATTTATCTGTGATTTTTATTTATTCCCATACAGCTGACCCATTCCTCACATACATTTCAGTTCCAGGCATTTTCTGCAGTCATAGGTCACTCTTCCTCTGATTTTTCTTAATTTAAAAAAATCATGTGTATAAAATACTAGATAGTCCATGTTTCATGGGTGACCTCTTTGCCTCATGTCTTGGTGGGGGTAATAGTGCTGGTTTTGTGATGTCATGTGACACAGATTGAGCATTTTGCCACATACTGTATGCTTAAAATACAGAAACAGCAACCAACAAGCACTTTCTATGAGGGAATGAAAATGTCCACAGAGACATGAGCAATTCACAGAAACGGAAGGAGCCAGCTGAGGTGGTTCGGGCATCTCGCTAGAATGCCTCCTGGACACCTCCCTAGGGAGGTGCTTCGGGCATATCCTACCGGGAGGAGACCCTGGGGCAGATCCAGGACACGCTGGAGTTATTCCTCTGGAGGAGGTGGAGGAGGTGGCTGGGGAGAGGGAGGTCTGGGCATCCCTGCAAACCAGACCCAGATGAGTGGTGGAAAATGGATGAATATCAGAGTACTTAAAAACACACAGCGGTACCTACTAAATTTAGCATAAAGAATGCAGTATCGTTTGATCATTCTTAACTGTTTCAGAAACGATTCTGCAGCCATACTACAAACCCTCTCCAGCTCTGCTGAGGTTTGTATATGCGGTCAGTAGCTTCCCTGTCCTCAAAACATTCATGAACAAAGAAGTCCTTCTGACAGCTGCAACCAAACACAGGAAAGCGACTCAAATTGATCCTTTGAATCATTTCAATGCGGAAACAAAGCTGCAATGCAGACCTTCTTCCCATTTCTAAGTAGATTATTGCTCATATTAACCCAGGAAAGAGGTTCCCCGGAGGACACATCGGCCCCATGGTAGCTAGACGTTGGTGTTTCACTAGAAAGAAATAATTGCCCATTTGAAGAAGAAAAAAACAGTTAAAACCAAAGTTTTCTCTTCAGCATCTTGTATTTTTCCGTCAGCATGCCTGACTGTTTTATTATTTAAAAGTCCCACATTCTGCCACCCGTACCTTCAGTTATTTAGCTCATAACTGATGTTTTTTTTTTTTTTGCAAGAGTCATCAAAATACTTACAGCCGAGCATCTGGAATGGGACATTAGTGGGATATTCTCTTTTTAACAGGATTTTAAGAGGAAGTTCATAGAATGTAAAATAAATGAAAAACATATAAATTATTTAGTCGCTCCTGATACGATAAGTCCATTAGGCAGATATGTTCACTTCCACTATTATCAGTTTCAGCTAGTGTATAAAAACGTCTGTGATTCAGTGGGCTGCAGGCCTCGATGTCAGCCAAACCAGACACTAAAAATATGCCTGTAAGACAATCAAGAATGTGCCTGTGTATGGAAAATGGTATTTTTTATGGATATGCTGACAGTTTCATCTGCAAAACGCTTGTTGAAGATCTCCCAGAAGTTAAGCTAATGTTTAGCAAACTCCCCCCTTTTCAGTCCAGAATGGACACTAAAATGAAGGGTGCAGATGTTCTTGTTCAAACTCCCCCGTAGCTGCTGGGAGTTTGTTGTGGGAGAAACAGCCAGTGTAAAACACAGTTTGGCAATTAGCATGCTGAGTCCTAACCACAAAGGCAGAAAAGTAAATTAACTATAGACGCGCACACACACACACACACACACACACACACACACACACACACACACACACACACACACACACCCACACACTCGCATATGTCGGCTATCCTTATGGGGACCACTCATTCACTTCTATGGAAAAAATGCTAATGCTAACTATGACAACCTTAACCCCCACCCTGCCCTAACCATAACCACAAGTAACCAAGCAAAATACAAGAGTTTTTCCATTTTTAGTTTTTTCATAGCAGTCACCGATTTATATCAAATAGAGTTTTCCCTTATGGAGACCAGGAAACCGGTCCCCATAAGGGAAAAAAAACACATTATGGGGATAGTTACAATGGGACACTTTCTGAAAATTTGCTTTCTGGAAAATGCTTTGAATCCCAACCGGATACCATAAAGCATTGATAAGCACATATATTAACTGCAAACTTTAACTGTCCCACTAGATACACACATGCAGATATAGATGTACACACACACACACACACACATATATATATATACATATAGAGTGAGAAAAGGAGTGAGAAAATTATCAGTGGCGTGTTTGTGAAGCTTAGTACGTACCTCCCTTCACTCGCTTGTCTCCATTCCTGTAACTACCCTTCCTCTTGGCATGTGTGCCTTCCTGACACAAACTAACCCCTTTTAATTGCCCTTGAGGAGGAGAGCTGCAGAGGTCTAAGGCTGGCTAAAATAATGCATTATTTATTCTCCTACGCTGGGTCCACTCTGTACCTCTCAGCCCGGTAATAGATTAATGAGGGTCACATTAGCATTCTGCTCACGGTGCCCGACACGGGTATTGTTGATAAAAATGAGATTAAGCCTTCCTAGATTAGGCACATTTACTCAAAAACATGCCCAGGTACTTGCCACTAACTCCATGTAATGGCGTTTCACCATGCATAATGCATCTCCCTTTACAAGCTACATTAAAAAAAATCTAATAACACAATACAATTCACGTCCAAAAAGTAAGAAACACTCGCCAAATGCATTATTATGGCCCCAAATGTGTGTAATTTAAGACATTAAGGTAATTTAACAGTGTCAAGTCGAACGTGTAAATGGCTTTGATGGATTTCCATGCCTCATGGTTTCATAGCTGGTAATATTTTTATAGTCTCTTCTTGTGTACTTTAGCCATTTACGAGCTAAAATGCAAGAAAATTGTATGTCAATTTGTCAGTTATTTCTCACTAACTGTTGTAGCACTTACTGTCATTTACGGTGATCAATGTTTAATAAATTAGGATTTTCACCCCAGTTTAAGGAATAAATGTTCAGCACCTACTAAAACCTCCAGGGAGTCTGAGGTACTAGAAGCTTCTTTCTAATTTATGAAAAGTGAGGAACTTGGTTGTCCAGAGGTGCAGAAGTGCTGGCATTTCGCAAATTGCTTTTGTAAATTCACTTGAGCTGAAATAGAACTTAACCTCAACTTTCATTACACGGAAGGCATTAAAAAAACACACTGGGGAAAAGAAACTGCCTCCGGATTCACAGGCTTGTTTACAGGCCGGAGTGCAGCACTATGGTGCATTGATGACTGGATCATGTACGCCGTAATTGCACTTACCGTATTGAATTAGCAAGCATAATGTCAATGAGCTTGCATTGCCGGGTCACTCTGCCTTCCCACCAAACCCAGTTAAATATGCTGTTAAATAACGTAATGATTTGCTACCCATTCTTAAGCCAAACGTCCTTTCATTATTAGCGCTTACAGATGCCATTATACGATATTCTGGAAAATGTTTGCAGGATGGCACAATTAATTTACAACAATAACATTTTTATAATCACATTTTCATCGTCTATTAGTGGTATAGCGTTTGCTTCTCTAACATGCAGTACTAATGAATCCATACTAGGCAAGCATCATAAAAGCTCGTTTTCAAATTGCAGCACTAGACCTTTTATGTTACTCTCTAAACCCTTTCTCATAAAATTAATTTCATTTCATCTTGAGGACAGCGGTGATAGCAGCCAGTGACAAAATGCCACAGCTTCAGCAACGTGTTTTTACCTGTTCAATGAGTCCAGTTTTGCTGCAGTTGTGTCTGAAGTGGGTCGTTACTTGACAAACAGAATTACTAGCGGTTAAATGTGTAAGGACGTAATTTCTGTAGTGAGGCCGGCTAGCGGTCACCCTGTTCACCTGAGCAGTGATTTACCCGGACAGGTTGTGGGATCTCCAGCAGAAACAGCTTCCCAGCAGACCCAACAAGCCACCGGGCTCTGCCCTTGTCAGGTCGCTGCGAGTGGCAGGAGAACAAGAGGAGAAGCAGGTGCTCCAGGGATGGAAAGCAAGGTGACCCCCAGCAGGTGACATGGACAGGAGCTACACCTAGCAGCCAAAACCAAGGAGGAGCCAAAAATGCTTCAGTTTAATGGGATGCAGAAGTGCTAACTGAATTTGGCTTCTTCTTAGGAAATCCACTTAATCTCCAAAATACCGCAAACTTCACATGGTGAAGATTAAACTGTTCCTCGTGTTCTTCCAGCGCAGACTCAGGAAGAGAGAATCCTGTCCCCCGTATCCAAACCTTGCTTGGCTAGGGTTAGGAACCAGAAGGATCTGCCGTGCTGAAGGCCGACGGCTTTTTTGGGCTTAAACCCAGATTGGATGTAAGTCTAAACTTAATGGGATATATTTAGCTTTGCTGTTCTTTTCACATTTTACATGGATGCAAAGAAGGTCATTTAAAAAGAACATCAGTTGTCACAACCAGGAAAGCCGTCTTTGAAAGGTTCGGGAAGATGACGATTGTGATTTGACTGGTTTCTTTATGATCATATTTTGACTTGAATAGAGTCATAATAACAAATGTTTGGAGGAAATCAATACTAAATTAACACCAGAATATGAGCTTAAAGGCACTGATCTCACCTCGACTCGACTTGCAAGGTACCGAAAACCTATCGTAGGGCTGCAAATAGCATGCCTGGCTCGCCCGTCAAGTCGTGTTCCAGCGGGGGATAAAAAAAAAGGTGTTCGAATCACCAAAGGGTGAATCGGGAGTGGGTGTACATACGTGTGTGTGTGTGTGTGTGTGTGCGCCGGGCATCTGCAATTTACACTAATTTTCACCTTTTTGTTGTGAGTGCGCGTGGGCTGGGATTGGCCGGGGAGTGCTGGCTGTCCTCTGGAGATGGAGGGGGGGGGGGGGCGGTGTGACAGGACAATGGGCAGACGCATCACACCTGCTGTGAGAATAAATAAGACGGTGTGTTCGGCAGCGCTGTCAGCCGCGTGTTTCACACAGGCCCCCGGCTCGTCACTCTAAACAAAGGAGGGAGGCAGCAAGAGAAATTGCTTCTTCTGAGGTGCAATGGAAGAATAATTCTGAGCTTCAGAAATGTACAATAACCTCCTTTTTTTGTTCTTCACAGCAGCACAGCACAGAAACAGATTTCCTGTTTTCTTTGTAGCGGCGCAGCAGTGGCAGCGGAGAAAGAGATACTAAGATTTTATGCATTTACATACGTTTAATAATTTCTGTTGAAGCAGGTTAACGGGTTGGATAATCTTGTAGGGCAGAAGGCTGAAAGTGCAGCTTTAAGAAAGCCTTTTTAAACCACAAAATTTAAAGCTAATAAAAGCTGAAATATACAAATATATGTGTGTTGTCTATAATCCCATGACAGGTTAATTATTGACAGAGCCAAAGTGCTTGAGGTTTTTCACCAATGAAGCACAGACTGCATCATTCATCCGACTGACCCATCATTAGGAACATAAAATAAAAGATGTGGTCATTAGAGCAAGTGGACAGTTGACTTCCCGAAGTCGGAGGAAGTCTATTAAAATGCAAACCAGCTAAAGTGGCACGATTATACCATAACATATTTAATCTATCAAACTTGTGCCTTATTCCATAATGTCGCCATTCTGAAACTCATACTTTTTGAAAAGTACAGGTTCACACTTGGATAGCAACATACTCCCATCAATGCTGTCTAGAAATGATTTGTACTTTTTCTAATTAGAAACAGCAAATACGACATCTTGTACCCATTTTTACGTTAAGCATAAACAAGACAAGCAGGACAGGTTTGTGAAAACAGAATGAAGATCTTACTTAAGCAAATGTATCACACATATGACCAAAGGCTGTCTCAAGCCCCCCCTACACTGTATGTCCCTCCAGAGACTACAGAATGAACCAGGTCTGCCTCTTTTGTTTCCTTCTTTTCAGATTAACTCACCCAATCTCAGAAGTGTATAGGTGTTTTTTTATGGACAGGGTTTTCACACGTTCAGTGTCTGACCAAGAAAAACTAGCTCACTAGACAGAAGGTCTTTATTAAATGAAATATGCCATTAGAAACCTGTGCCAATTGTCTGGCTAACACTCAATCATCCTATCAATCCATTTTCCAAGGCTGAGAATTCAGCGTAGAGATGCAGAAGGCCCAGATGCTTGCACAATAAGGATTATTCGGGTGTTTGGGGGGCAGGAGTAAGCTGAAGAACCAGAAAAGAAATCCTTCAATTATGAGAGAATATGCAAACCCTGATTGCTCAGAATCGAATCCCGAACCAGGGATATTTGGGTCCGCAGCCCTTGCCATTGTGGTGCCACATCGCCCTGTCACTTATCAAATAATATGTAGCATAGCACGCCATTTAAAAACGATTCACTATAAACTGGGTCTGAGGCTGTGACCACAACGAAGTTAGCAGATATAAGACATAAGTACGCTTCAACTTGTGCCCATCTTGTCTTCCATCCTTCGAATCTTACTATATTCCTCCTCACCAAGCACAAACACTTTTTGGGGACTTCATCCAGTAGCATGGTACCATAAAATATGATGTATTTTGCTATTGATCTAAAGCCTTGATAATTAAATAAAGTCTTCTTTTTGCTAGGTTTAGCGGGCAGCTCGACCTGTTGTTTACTGATTGACTACATCTCCTTTCACCCGACTTTGGAAAGAACTATCTCTTTGCGGAAGAAGAACTGACTCCAGTGATTTGCCATAATCCTGGAAATAATCTCTTTTTAAAATTGCAAAACCATTTATAGCTGAAGCCCTCATGCTTGTCTAAGAAATATACAAAATAAAGATGCTAGTCTGTGCTCATGGCAGCAGACCAGTTTAGGACTGGGAGTCAAAATATGAAGACATTGAAATGATTTGGGGATATAGCTATGGAGATGAAGTATTTTCTTTCCCATCTGGAAAAAAATGTAACCTTAGGTTTTAATGATTCCGCACTCCTGCCCTGAGTGTTTGCATTTGAAATCGTCTATGTGGGATTCAGTTGATATGAGTTATTTCAGCGTCATGTCTGTCATAATCAGAGAGTCTTCAGGCAAGTGCTAATGACCAGTGGGAGCATCGCAAATGCAGGAAGATTGTTCTGTTTTCCCAAACAGCTCTTTACTCGGCTCCTGGGGGCCAACAATGATGCAGAAGTCAGGGTTCAGATTTTGGGGGGGACAGCGGGGGGGGGGGGGGGGGGGGGGGGTCGTCCTGAAGTTGTTGCTTTGGGGGGGGTGGTGCGTGAAGACCATGACAAGGATCATACTGCATCATGTCGCTTTTTCGCCTGCCTCCAGTGTACCTGAGCAATTAAAAATGGCTGGGGTCAAAGCTGTCATTTAAAGTGGCAGGCAATTTATTTCACTGATTTCCATTATAGTGAGCGTGTGTGCGTGTGTGTGCGCATATGTGTGTGTGCATGTGTGTGTGTTTTTCCTGTGTATTTTGCTGTCCAAAATATGCCCTCCTTAATTTGACGGCCTCACCTGCCGTAAAAGGCCACATATTGACAGGGAATCTTTTATAAAAATGGAGGTAATCGCTGGGCTTATTTCGGGCTGAGTTTTTAATAAAACTAAAAGCCTGTATTAACACATCGTATCATTTCCAGCATCGTGCCAGTTAATAATATATAAAACCATGCATAATGATCCCTTAAAACGAACTGTCATCGGTGTATTTTATGTGGAGAAGGCATCTAATTTTCTTCAAATCACATTCATAGCCTGGGACAGCAGGGTACCTGAGGAGTGTGAATGTATGTTTCTCAATAACGGAAAAAAGACAGGGTCCTGGAGACCTAGCCTGCGAAAGATAGCAAAATATTATGCTAATACTCTCATCTTTACATTGAGGGCTAATCACGCTGACCCTGAATTAAAGGGGCGGATAATTAATTCTAGAGAACCGGGTTATCAACCGGGGTTATTGTCTAGGAGAATGAAAAGAGAAAAAAGAGACTCATCCTTTTGTGTGCGTTTAACAAGGAAGATAAGGCCGGTCTGAACCTGTCCGTTCAGGGTTCCTGGAAATTAGAACAGCAGCGTGCGAAAAACCCCTCTACAGAACTTCTGAGGTGGAAAAGAGAAGAGTCACACGCTGCAAATAAGTTGTCACTTTCTCAAGAAGAACGTGCTTCGATTGCGTGTTTGGGCAAGTTGCAGTACCGAATCTGTAGGCAACAGTGATAGCGCCTTGGACTAATTCGCAACCTGTTGAGCTTATGACTTTCACTATTATTTGTTTTTTACTCCCTGAGCCGGTAAAGGTGGACTTGTTCTTCATTTAACTGCAATCGGCCAGGTTTAATCACTCCCTCCCCCACCCTTCATGCTGAGGGGCTTTCGGCCGTAGACTTGTGCAAAGACGTCCTCTGCCTTCTGGTCCTCTTTGCATGAGGCTTGTCTGCATCGATTTGGGCATTGATCTGTAATGATATTTACACAGAAGAGGCGCTCGCATCTGTAATATAAAAGTGCCATCGTAGAGGGAGGGGGCTGGGCCAGGCGCAAATTAAGAGATACACAATATTGTGGAGACGCTATATTAGCTGTGGCCAAATTGTCAGACTTCATTCAGATCTGTCTGCCTTGTGTAAGTGGGGCCTGTGCTTTCTGATGCTCTTTGACATTTTGGGCCCCATATACACGCTTTCATATGAAGTGGAATAAACACTTTCCTGACAAACAAGTGTCAGAACATGCAGATTTAAGTCTCTCTTTTGTATTGTCTCCTTTCAGCCGAACGCCTCCCCAGCACCGTCCTCCTTATTTATACCTTTGTGTCCGTTAAAGATGCTTTAAGGTGTGTAACTCCCCCCCCCCCCCACCAAGAAAGTCTTTGTACAAAGACAATGGAAAGCTTAGAGTGCTAAATAAAAAATAAAAAAAACACCGTCCCTTTGTAGCCGCTTAGATCTGTTACGGAATTGTGCTCTAAAAAACTTTTATTACAGTGAATTCTTTAGAAAAAAAAGAAAGAATATGAATGGAAAAAAAGAAAAGAAAAATCCTGAGATGCATTCAGGCCAGCTTGACGGTTAAGTGATTCCAAGTCTTCCGCGTCTTTCAACTTTTTCAAGGTGCGGTCGGAATGCGCCTCTCCAGCTTGGTTGAAATAGGAAAGAGATGGACACCACCTCAGAACAAAACTTGTATATATATTTTTTTCCATTTCATATCCCATAATGCGGATTCTACAGCCCAGTGAACGTACACCGCAAAAGGATCCACACCTGCGCGGAATCGAAGTGAATTATTCATCGGAGCTATGGGGTGAAAAGTCAAATAAGCCCATTTTGTCGACGACGGGCAGCACGGGGCGAGCTGGGGGAGCACGGCATGCTGGGATAGCCACTGCCGCCACTGTCGCCGCCGCTGCAGCGGGAGAGAAAATGAAATGTAATGAGACCCCATGCTATGCATTATTCATGAGGGGGAGACGACTGCGAATGGAATGGGGGGTGGGGGGGGGGGGGACGCAGTGCAGATTTCGACAAGGCATGCCTGAAATCACACATTATTCTCCCAGAGGAATCTCTGATAACGCCGGTCAAAAGCCGAGGGTTATGGATGCCGTGCTCAAATAAAGCTGATAGGTTTTCAAATGCAATCGAATTTACTTAAGCGTCCGAGAGCTTAGAGAGAAACCCAACACTTACACCTACTAATGTTGCTTAACAGGTATTTACTTTAAAATATCTGCATAGAATAGCTGTCAGGGGGAAGAAAAAAATAAATAAAATGTGGCACCGAAAGTCGCCTTTAAGGCGTATAAAAAACACATTACAGTTTGATAGGTGTGCATTACTCGGGAAATTTACATATGTTAAGCGGAGCGAATGCGGTGTGTTTCCGCTGACTTGCCGTAAGAGGATTTAAAGATGGAGTGGTGGGTACGGAGAGACGTTTCCGGAACGTCAGCTTCATGAAAGAGCATGGGGCCGCTGTACGGGGGATCAAAGCAGGAGAAACAAAAAGCACACGAAAAAAAACAAATACTGCCCTTCTGTCCATAGCTACAGTGAGCATGCTCTGCAAGAATGGCAGGGACGAGCCTTAGATGGTGAAATGTGGAGTTCAGCAAAATAGCCCCCAAACAAAGGGCCCACTATTGGCTCTGGTGACACAAACATATCAGTTAAAATTAAATCGAAGATTTAGGCCTGTGTTTATTAAGTGCAATATCATACATTTTAATAGATATACAATATGATATAAGTTACTGAAAATAATCATTGTTACTATGATCATCATTAATAATAATAATAATAATAATAATAATAATGATATTGCCAGCTGCCTTAATAACGATACAAATACAATTTAAACACTGTAATGAAATATAAATGTGGTGTATTATTTTTAGTGAATATGGGTTTTTATAGTGTTTCATTCTGCTTACCTTTACTTTTATTTTAATATTAAAAATATAAACAGATATTGTGCCACTGGTGTCCTACATCGGCACTCTAACAGCTACAGAGATGGCCGCCGCTGCCGCGTGCCTCCCACCCTACCCGTCACCCTCACCGTCCTTCTCCCGGCCCGTTCTTGTCTCCGAAGTCCATCTCCGCCATTACCCGTCTGCCGAGGAAATGGCTACATGAAACTGAAGAAAAAAAATTGTTATAATGACGAAGGGAGGGGGGCCAGGGGGCTGTGAGAGTGTATACATGAGAGGAAAGGATACAATGAAAAGAACGTCAATGGAACATTAATAGAACATTAATGCAAAAAAAAAAAAAAACTTCCCTTCCGACAACTGGTCTCATACAGGCCTGTTTATTCAAACCAGAGTCCCAAATCTCCCTTTTTTCCCTAATTGAATGACTTACGCCGCGCTAATACACAGTGATGTCATCTTAGGAGCGGCCCATGTGACCTGCCTCATCTTTGCCAGTTTGAATCACATGCTTCGAGTTACTGCACAGGTGCGCTAGCAGTATCGCTGCACACCCAGGCGTATTTCATCATCTCCCTCTACCAGACTATGAATATCTCTTTGTGGGCTTAGTTGAGGCCTATTTTTAATATATCTGCTTACAAGTATTTGACTAAAAGAGCCTTTTCGGGCTGACTTTAGGTGGCTGTTGAGGAAAATCTGAAGTTCACCTCAATGGAAAAAGCAAAGAATATAACATAATTAAGTGTTCTTATATTTAAATTCCCTATGATCAATCAACCGTAATACGAATAGCACTTATTCAGCGGCAGCGCTAGCTGTGTGCTATAAGGGAGGTCTATAGTGGAAAGCAAAGGGGATCTTTTATAATAACCAGGCAAACGCCAATAGCATATGGCCAAAAGAGTCACAAATGCTAAAACTGCTGAAAAGATAACTGATCAGAACCAGTCCTCCCCCTACTCCCCACACACCAGTATATCTCCTTTCCTTTGATTACATATATCTTATATAATACACATTTAGGTCAAGCCTTAAACTTAAGAAGGACGTTAAAAGGTGTTCTTCAAAGATAATGGAATCAGAGTTCTTAATCCGAGACAGATTCCATCTGGCTCACATTTGGAAGATACAAATTCAGTTTGAAAAATTCGTACGTTTCGAAAGCATTATCCGCGGGTTTTTGACCGGACAAAAGCAAGAAGCTTTATCGCTTTGGGTCCATTCCCTGATTATATACCAATTACAGCAAGTAAGATACTGCTTTGGCGTCCCTGTGTGAGGCTGGATGGATGGTGCGTTTTATCTGAAAGGGGAAGCCAATGGAAGGTAAGGGTAGGTCAAGAAATTCCCAATAAACAAAGTTCAATGAGGTTAAGCAATAACTGACTCTTAGCCCTCGCAACATAATCATCTATAAGCATTCATTTAGATTTCCGAGGCTTTCTGATTCCTGAGAGTTTAACCTTCCTAGCTACATAAACATGCTTATTTAACAGCATGACAGGGGTTCGATAACTAACATGTAGTCAGTCTATTTTCTATAGTATGGTTTTGAAACAGGTCTGAAAAAAATCCAATGTGAATAGAACGTGCTTTTTATGGAAACAGATTTTGACTAATAAAAAAAGGGGAAAAAAAACAGTAGAGTGCAGATATAAAGTTTCTCTTTCAATCACACTCAAACTTTTTTTTGAGTTTAAATCATCTTTTTTAAAATGAATGCGAATCTCTACCTGCAAAGTTATTCTTGACTTATTTCGAGACTGTTCGGTTTCCGTTAAAACTGTTAAGAACGATTTCCTGTGAAAGTGCAACGTGGGCCTCAATTTAACCGGTGTTTTCACTGGGGAAACTGAGGCAGAAAACAAAAGCGGAATGAAATGTAGGAGATATCATGTTGCCAACAATTCTCTAAGTGATACATCACTTGGAAGAGAGTGCGAAAAAAAAAATGTCATTACAAAACCTTCCCAGCTGTTAAATCTCATAGCAACAACAAAAAAAATGGGGAGGAAAGCCATTATGGCACTTGTGAAATGCCGTGTTCATAATGCCTGAAATAAGGGCATCTGTAAGCACAGTATGATATGACATGCATAATATGAGGGCCAATCCATTGAACACCACTGTAAATGATACGTAAGTGGACTAGTATGGTTTCGAAATAGTCTGATGTTGTTAGCTACGCTTTATGATGGCTCTACGGGGGATGCTCTGTCAGATCTGTGAAAAGCAGCTACTGCTATTCCTGTGGTTTGTCTTAGGTTATCTTTAGTATGAGCAGCAGTGGAAACGCAAATCACAAACTGCTGCGGCCATAATTTTCAGCCATTCATTTTGATAACCACGAACCACACTGAGTGCTGCTCGGCCCATGCTATGATTGTATGCTTGCGTGATTCAGCAAGCTGCAGTGTGAGCTCGCAAACAGAAAAGCTTCACTTAGACGCAGTGGCACAGTATAAACGTCACTTCGGCTTCGCCCTGCCTCTTGATTGCAGGAAGAAACCGGAATATAAGCCGGAAAGCCAAAAACACGAGGAAAACATTCCGGATGAACTGGGAAAACACGAAATACACACAGGGAGCTGTTTTCCGACCAGCAACAATCTCAGAATCTAAGCAAATAATATATTTTTTTTAATTTGCATCCATCTATGGAGGAAGGTGACTTGTATGGCCCTGATGGACTGATCCCAGGTGTAGCTTGCATTACAAGCTGGGGAAGACCATAACTCACCATGTCCCTAAACGGATAAAGCATTCATAAAATGGGATGGATGGATGGTACCTTGTATTTGCTATGATTGCAGATAGCCAGCAGTAGTAATACCCAGCAGGCTCACCCCACATTTTCAAAAACATTAAATAGCAAATTTTATGACCATTCTACTGTAAATTATTAAACAATGAGCTGGAATAATTACCTGGTTTTGGAATGTTTTGGATCATCGGAATGAACGGATCGCGGCAACTTAGACAGACAGATCCTCCATTTAGCAAACGGAATATATATAAATGAATCAATGGTTTATGATTTTATCATGCTATTGTTTTCCGTTGCCAAATGAACAATACACTCTGTAGGCAGACACAGCTCAATTAGTGGGCTTATGTGAGCATGAGGTAGACTGCAATAACTGAATACTAATGTTTGTTCATTCACCCTAAAGGTCCTAATTTCTTTACTGGGCTTACAGGTGAGTTTGCTGCATTACCTGGCCTTTAGCATGCTAATTAAAACACATTATGTAAAATCTACAGGACTCTAGTCCTCAAAGACCACATTAGGCATCCTTAATTCACCTGCTGTATTGACACCTGCACATTAACCTCATTAGTCCTTTCATATAGCGGTAGCATGCTGTTCTGGCATTGATGCATAGGAAGTTGTGTCTTAGTATCATAGGCTGGCTGAGTTGTCATTCAAATCTTTAAACTAAAACAAACCAATCACATTCAAGCATACCCACATCCCACATATGACAATACACATGACATGAGAGTCATCTTGACAGCAGGGATTGCCACTTACTGATTGTTTAGAGCATGAATAATACCTAAAGTTATTGTAAAGGAAAGACAAGTGAATACACTGATGCACTTAGGTCTAGAAAACCATAATATTGTCTTACAATGCATGAAATTAAATCACGAAGACCAACCACAAATATTATACATAAACATGGAAATCTCACAGGAGACTATATTTCCAGCCAACATTACATACAATCGTAAAGTCTCTTACATAACACTTCATGAAATAATCATTTAATCAATTGTCAAAAAAAATTGAATTCATTTTTATTGTTGTACTCAACGGATTCTGTTCGATTTTGCAAAGAGTCAAGGATGAGATATTCAAATTACTGTCGGCGGTCGTTAATGGGTGCCGCACTTTATAGATGAAAATGTAGGAATTCCCAGAACCCAGAACTCCATTTGCAAGATGGAAGTTATGAAATAAATGGGGAACTTTTGCAAAGCAGACCGGGAGACACATGACACTCACGTGATCAGAACAAAAGGGCTAATTTTGTCGATTTTACCCACAGTGCCAAAGTGTATATTATGTGATACTCTGCCTCTCTGCAACATTCAAAGAGAATTTCAGGGGTATTACAGCATCCTTGACCTAAATGGGAGGGTAAGTCGATTTTTGTTAATGGTCTTTGGCACAGGAAACTGAAAAACCATTCATTTAAAACTTTTCATCTACTTTCTGAGCATCATTGCAAATGGTGATGTCATTCTTGGGGAGAAATTTGGAGGGGAACTTAACTTTCCATGAATTTCCAGTACATAGGTGTCTTATAAATGGCAGGTTAGCTTGTCCACTCCTGCTTTCACCCCTGATGGTATGTGGAGTTCACCAGAGCTATGTTATAGGGTGCGGGTACACATGACCCGGACTCATTAGAGGATAGCATAATGAAGTAATAGAACATCAGTGATTGCTCTTAAACTCCAGGCTGTGAGGAACGACAGGATTGTGCTGGCGAGCCCAGGATTGAACAAGGGAAGTCTGTAAGAGAGTCAAAATTAATAAAACACACTAGGAGTACATAATGTGATGCTTAATAATAAATATGTTTACCAAGTAAATCATTTTCCAGGTTTTACATTTATACATTTCATTGTTTTTTTTTAATTGTATGGAAGGAAATTTGGAAAATGACCCGACATAATGACACATAAGAAAACAAACGCTTATTGTGCATCTTCACTCTACCACACACGCCGCCTAAAAGGTCGCCAGCATCCAGGAATCCCCAGATGCGGATTCCGTTTGAGACACATAGCTTTGGCTTGTCAAAGGTGAAAAACTCTTATCGATTCATTTGATTTACAATATTACCTAAAACCCCCCCAACCTTGACCTGGAAAAGTGGCTATGAGATGGATGGATGATGGGATGGATGGATCTTACCTAAGGCCATTAACTTTAGCTATGCCTTACCACTTAGGCATTTGATTGGGCTAATTACTTCAGTAATTGAACTCATTTGACTTTCTACCTCACTGTATGGCTTGGTGGTTGTTTAAATAGCTGGAAGAAGATAAATCCTAGTTAAACGGAAGGGTCAAAAGCAAAAGATTAAGCTGGTCCTCCTGATGCTGCGGGTCTCTCACCAAATATAGCCGTACTAAATAACGTTTCACAATCAGCGCGGTGCCAGCACAGTCCAGACAAAGACAAGATGCTGGGAAAGCATGGTAAAACTGCTGACCTAGCCTGCTCTAGACCCGGTAGCTTATAAACACTGCTTGAGTCTTTTCCAAAGCTCCTCGGTATAGATCTGTCACATGGATCAATACTAGACAACTGCACAGAAACCCAGTAAGTAGTACTCTGTTTCTTGAGTGAATATTATACTGAAGTGTCGAGACTTTAAACGGTCATGTCATGATGTCGGCCAAAATATAGGGAGAATTCATAAAGTAAATGAGTCTTTATTGATAGAAATCCTATTCGCTTTTAAAGCAGGAGCCCCAGTTGTTTAGCAGGTAAGCGTAAACATCATTCTTGGGCCTGCAATTTGGATGCATCTCTCACACTCACACAGCTGTTTTACGGAACTATATTTAAAGCTAATATAAATGATTATCCTGTGTACGACGGGTCGTAGGCGACGTATTGAGCAGACTGTGTTTATCACTGCCGGAATCTCGTCTACCTTATGTATAATTGCCTCCACGTGAGTCACATCTTCAGTAAATGGCAGGCCATGTTGCTGTAGGAGTAGGTGGAATGACGACTGAAAATATGTGCATCAAAAAGGTGATTCCACGGAGGGAAAAGCGGGAAGTTCTGTAATTATCAGCGGCCAGGGAGACGGGGACATAAACTTGGGAATCGATAGAACTGAAGGATTTTCAGATCTCTGAGAGGAACTGCTGAACAGAAGCACAACTCGAGCTCACTGTGTTGCAAGCAAATGGGCAAAATGTAAAACAGACAAGCATTTCTTTGATTGGCAGTTGCATGCATTGGCTGTAATTAAACATTATAAAAGGGTAACATTGCAGCAAATTCCTAATTTCTGCTTACTTTCAAAGGCTAGTCACTGGCATTCCAAAGTCTCTAAAGTTATCAATTTGAAACATGTTATTTTGTGAAGTAAAATCCATTAATTTCCAATAACATTACCCGGTTCTTGAGTAGGCATTGCTCATTATACTCATTAGAATCTTGTTGCCAGCATTTTTGATCTGTGCTTGCTTCAGTAGAGGAGTCTTTCTCTGATGTTGACCTCAATTCTTTTCGTAGGACATTCCTCGGTCCCATTCATTGGTTTATCCTATACATATCTCTCGCACTCTCATCCCATTACGTCATCATTTATAATGCCGATCTCTCATTGGCTATTCACAGAATATGTAAATATTCTCATATCAGAAGGCGGGAAACATTGCCACTGCTACAGGCACTATTGCTAACTCCCATTCTAATAAGTTCTACTGAGAATTACAACGAAGCATATATACTACAATATTAATACCTTAATTAACGCCAGGTTTATTTCTCCAGTGTTTGACTGTTTCAAAAATACATCAAATAAAATTTTATAAAGCAGGTTCCCTGCGAAAAAGAGGAGGATTTATGACTATCGTAAGAATATTTTAAGAAGACAAGCTCAATAATTTAACCGAAAACTTTATTCTGGGGGAATTCAGGAAAACTCTCGAAAAAGTTATTTTTATGTACATGATCAAGACATGATTCGTGTTAATATTTTCACAGTTAAATGCTCTTGTATTGTGATAAGGCTAAATTAATATCTGATGCAGACACAAAGACTCAATTAGAAAGGAACAGGGATAGAAATCACATCACTGACCAGTGCATGATCGCCAAACGTATAATGTCTCTGAACTTCAAACATGAGATTCAAACAGAAACGTAAAAAAACCTAAAGGACAATATTAGCTAAATTGGGGTCAGATTTAGAAAAGATTTGCAGGCAAAATCTGTACGTTGGTCCTACCAGCACATTCACTCCTGAAATCATTTCGGTCATTATGCCACAGTGCCTTTATATTTCTATTTTCTGTCAGTTTCTTATTGTTTAGAAAGACCAGTTAATACGTTAAACCCTCGAAAAGGTCGCACAACACAGCAGAGCTATCCACAGCAATTGCACGATATAAAAACGCTCTAACTGTACTTATCTGCAAAAATAAACTTAATATTTTTATTTAAATATACACATAGGAAGTTTTAGATATGTAAAGAATACGAGAACACTTGACTGACAGTAAGGGATGCTGAAAAATTTTCGGATAATTTTCCGTTTTAAACGCATCTTCTTGACTTGGTTTCTTGCCAGCTTTGGGTAAACGTCACCGATTTTCTATTTGCGTTACTCATTTCAAATTTGAATTTTTGTTTTCGTATTGCATACTTAAGGGACAGTATAAAAAATAAATCATGGTAAAGAAGTGTGAGGTTTTATGTCACTGCTGAATCCCCAAGGCAAATAATATTCTATAAAGTGGTGATATCCTTAGCCAACCCCCTCTGTGAATTCCTGACAGCCAGCTCCACACTCCTACATGCAAGGATAATCTTATGTATACGTCTTTACCACCGTTAAACTCCTAACAATTTGATTGTTACATTAATTATATAAATATCTTGGAGTAAATTACAATTATAATTACGTTTTTACATGAATTCCTGTTGTCAGTAATAATTTCACTTATGTCTAATTTAACTCATTACAGCAATATCAAATTACAGAAAAGCACGAGTTTCCCTGCCCATCCCCTGAAAAGACACCTCCTGAAACGTAGTTACGCAGCCACTAAATATATCTTAAGCCGGCAGTGACAGACAGAAGGAAATCCCAGCTCTGTTTATCCAACAGGGGGCAGCAGATGAGAGGAAGAGGAAGAGAATCGGGAGCGAACGCGCAAAAGCGAGCAAAGGAGACAAGGAGATTGTCTGACTGTGGTGACAGCGGAGAGAAATACACATTTGGGTTTTGACAAGAACAAGGCATTGTTATACCGAGATTAAACATCCCAACATGCAAATCCTTTTTATTAACTACCAATAAAAGCGTCAAATGCAGCTATTTCTGCCGCAAATCCCACCACATCATCCCAGCGTCTTCATTTGTTTTCTCCTCCTATTGTAATTTTAATATATGGCTTTTTTTTTTGTATATACACGGTAATCAAGGGGAAATACTTTTACTTTATCTGTTGCATCTTAACGCTGGACTCAAGAGTCCCCAGCACAGTTACAAAAAAAGATGTAAAAAAAATCATCTACGTTGTTATCCTTATTTACTTGTTCCCTTCAAATAAATAGATGAATAAACTGCTTGCTTTTTATATGTCACGGATAGACAAACGTCACTAAATAACAGTGCTGTTAATAAAATACATCCTGAGAGCAGGTTTTAGCTGGAGTGATTGTCCCAGACGGAACACCTTTGCCAGAACATTAGAAATCGAATATGTTCCTTTGATACGTTATTAAAAGGAATATGATATAACAGGAATTAACGTCGGACAACAATTTCCACTGTAATGCGGGTATCGCAGAAGCGCGGCCGTCCTTATTCATATGAGATAGGGAATATTTTCCTTCTATAGAGGGAAAAAGTATCCAGATGTGCAAACATTCAACTGAATGCCACTTTTATTTGAGTTTTGGCCGTCGTTCAGAAAAACCAGTAGACAAGTTAGCCGGCAGTCTTTTTCCACCCCATTTACATAATTTCATGCATATTTTATACCCCAGTATTACATCTTTTAGTAGTGGTCATATTTAATTTGAATATTTTGTAAAACGTAGCATTTGTTTTAATAAATTATTCTGTTGCTACACGACCACTGAGTGGGTTCCAACTGCATATTAAGCAAATGCAGTATACAGGAATTAGTCTTTACATCTAGGGTACGCACCGCGTGTTCATAAAAAATTCAGTTTTACATGTACGTATTGATATTATTATAATTACTATTTAATGAAGCAAGTTTATTGAAGGGAATACTCCGCGGCAGCACTTTTGGTATACATACCGTTTTCCCCCTCTCCTATACCTGCGTCCCAGCCTTATACCACTACATACGCACATGCGTACACACAAACATGCGCCCGCACACACACCGCTAACTCCCTCCTTCACTTCCACTCTGACATCTGCAAGCATTCTCTATTCAGTTCAAATCCCAATCTCAAAAGTAGAGATGGGTATAAGACAGGAGACCTGGAACCATAAAAATACTCCGTCAATATTAAAAGAAAAGATGGGATAATCCCGATGGAAAATAAAAATTCAGCACTAAGCCAATTAAAAAGAATTGCGGGACACCGGAGCATTTCACCAGCAGTGGATGGATCGTCAAACCGAGCGTGGAGGAACTGGGGGGGTGTGTGACAGTAGCCCGGGGCGAGCGAACTTCAGCTGGCCCGTTACTTTGGCGGTTCGAAGGCAGTCTTTGCCATTCACGTGTGGTGTGGGGGGGGTCTCTAATCCACAGACTGACCCCTGCCAGGTGACATGTCGGAGTCCTAATTCCACAGCACATGATGCCGAAGGGCGGTGATCGAACTGTAAGCCAGTAGGAGCCGTGACCGAACACCCCTCCCCCACCTCACAACTACATCCCAGCGGTGCAAGTGCACCTTATTCATAACCTACACATCCCCAATCATTACGTCCTGGGCCCCTGCCAAACCAAACTCTTCAGCTGTGCCAGGATTTAATGCCCCCCCCTTTTGATATGTGGTCCAGAAATCTCAGAGGTCTTTCCAGGGTCCACTAACCCTATATCATTTACGGGGATTTTCACTGCCTCTGTGTGCACCTATTCTCTTGGGTAGATCACAGCAAAGCGATACCACTCCATATGCCATTGGTACTCTGCATTATCATAACAAGACAATTACTACTTTGGAACAGCATGGAAATTTTGTGATGATTCGTTTTGTTTTTGGTCCAACGTTCCTTGTAAATTGCAGTAGACGGAGTAAAATCTCTGCTCTCTTAGCTTTATAAGGGGAAGACAGTGTTAGTCATTTTAAACGGCTTGTTGACATGCAGCTCTGCTTACAGGCGCCTGAATTTCTATATGTGGCCTGGTATCCGTCTCAGCTAAGTCTGAGTTTAGATAAAGATCTGTAATGGTCACATGGGTGTGCGGTGACGCTTTCGTAACATCTCCTTCGTCATGTATGCTTTTCTGCTTTGTGCTGTCTTGCACCTGTTAGCGTAGCATTAGAATGGTATGCTGGTGTAAATATCTATACATACAAGTTCATTATAGGTTTGGGACAGGGAGTGACTCAGTGGGATAAGTGATTGGGCCTGTGATTGGAATATCACCGGTTCACCTGGCTTCAGCAGAACAGTCAGATGTCCATGGGCCCTTGAGCAAGGCCCTCAATCCCCAGCACCATACACTGGCTGACTCTGCACTGTGACAAAACCTCCCCCCCCCCACCCCAAGCTATTTATCACTTTCTTATTTTATACATTTATATATATGATCCTTGCACTGTACTCAGGACACAAATTTACTTTCGAAATCAAAGTAATACTTTTAAGGCTTGCCACGGATTTGCCCCTTGCTGTCTATTTGACCTTGTGCATCCCTGCACCCCCAGTCCGTACACTAAGATCCTTGGATTCAAAACTCCTCCCGCTTCCAAAGTTTAGATTGTTTTCTGTCAGTGGCATGACATTTAGTGTTGTTGCACTGATACTCTGGAATGCCCTTCCACTGTGTTTGTCAAATGTACAGTGCATTACATCACTCAGGGTCCGTATTTGAATCATTTTGTAATGTTTCTCTTGCCTGCTTTGCCTGTTTTCTATATTACTATTATTACATAATTGTTCAACTGTTTTACATCATGTTGTATTAGTCTTTACAATCAGACCACACACTGCATGTTCATGAAAAAAAAACACTTTTTTTGTATTGGTAGATAATTACTATTTCAGTAAGCAGTATCATAGAAGGGAATATTCAGAAGCAGCACTTTGGTAAACATATTGTCTTTTTTTTTTTTTTAATAAATAATTACTATTACTGTATTTCACTGTGCATGTGCGCAACAAGAAAAAAATCTGACTTTGACATGAGATACTGCTTATGGAGAGGCTGGCCGGCGTCACGCGTCTGCTCATTTTTCAGATGGCTGCATCCGGGATCCCGCATATGCCCGCGAGTTCTGTTTCACCTTTGGTTTTATATAAAACGCATCGCTGTTACCCGAGGTGCAGCTGATTCTCCCGCTGAACAAAACGTCAGGCGACATGGGAGCCGGTTCGTGAAAATCAGATGTTCTCAGATGCTTTCCAGCATTCGTGAGGGTTAAACAGACCTTCAGCGCTTTTATAGCTTCAGGTAAATTTGAAGCCCGGGTATGGACTGCTGCCCGGTCCTGGCTTATTCCGTGCCTTCTGCCCATAGCTTCCGGAATAAGCTCCGCAGCCAGGCGTAGGACAAGCAAATAGAGAAAATGGATGGATGGATATTTCAAAAACTGTAGCAATGATATTTGAAGGAAAGAAACTGTTTTACAATCAGGGTTGAGACCAGGGCTTTGCGCTAAGGCGAGCTAGGGGGCGCTATGCGGCTCAGCGAGTTAGGCTTCTGTGACTGGAAGGTTGTTAGCTTGAATCCCATTCCTGGTAGTATAGTCACATGTCCACTAGACACTTTAATAAGGCCCTAAACGCTCCAGGGGCACCAAATAAATGGCCTGACCCTGTGGTCAGACTCCAAACTTTGTTCTCAACCGTATTTATATCTCAGAACAGAGCAAGATGGGGCATGTGAAAAGTAGGACTCCAATGTACTTGAAAATAGCAAATAAAACATCATTTCATTTCCAACGTAGTGCACTCCTGTCCATGCAACTGAATTTCAACTGACCTCCCAAAAAGGCCCTGGTTTCATCTGATTCTGGGTACTGTCGCAACTACAGCTGCAAGGCCTGCACAGATGCAGAGGACATCCCCAGCAGGTACCTGCGATTTATCCGCGCTGCGCGGGGTACAGTGTGACAGGCGTGTCTGTAATGAAGCCAGAGACCAGCGAAGTCCTCCAAAGTTCAAACGCTGTGCGCTGACACCTCCCTGCAATAAGAGAGCGGGAGCTTGGGGTTAACACATGGGGAGGTTTCGGGATCAAGCGTGATCATCTTTGTGATTGTTTAATAAGACATTCCAACAAAGGACAAAATAAAAATCACTGATTCACCAGGGTTTAATTACCTTGGCTGCACCATACCAGGCTGTGTGCAATATTTCAGTTCAGACTGAAATTATCGGCCAAAATGCTAATGCAAGTTTATCTATGCTAATGCAAGCATATTTTATTGCATTTTTGAAAAGAAAAGTCATAAATAATGCAAGTTACTCAACGCCACAAATTTGGAAGGCCACAGACATGTGGCTGATCGACACTGTCATTTAAGAAAATAATAATAACAATTGGAAATCTAGGGAGAAAAAAAAGAGACAGAATAAGGTAGAGTCTAAATTAGAGGATTTGTGGACATGGTTAGTTTCTTTTCATAATCTGCCTATTAGCACTTAACTACTTGCAATTCACAAAACCATGACAGGGACACTAATAGTGATGAATTCACAGTACTGGGGCTTGTGTCCCTAGAGGAATAATTTTTTTCATACTCCCTCCTAAATCCATTTGAGCATACCCAGGAAGATAACATAGACAGGAATAACTGTACTGCAATAATAGGTGTGAAATTTTCATCTTGTGGCAAGTATATTCTGTATCGGTGTAAACTTTAAAAGAATCTTATTTGATTTTAATTCTGCCGAGTGCCATGCTGAATTTCCTGCCTTGTCACTTAATATACAGGGATACTGAGGCCTACAAGTGGGTTTGTAAACACATTAGATACTTTGTTTTTGACATTTTTATATTTTCCTTTTTTTTATTCTCGGTACTGTAAACTTGCATTGTTAGTGTGGAAACATCAACAACAAAAAATTTGCTAAATGATAGCTAAGATGTGAATAAACTGGGATTAGAGGCTTGTAGAGTATCTTTCGCAAAGACCTGGCAGATTTTCAACATTTGACGCATACTGTTGTACTGCTCGCAGTGGAAACATGTGCAATACCCTGGAATACACACTAATAAACCAAATATGACAACTAATGTCACATAGTGCTTTTAATTTTGATTTTATAGATGTGACAGTTGGGATCCACATCACTCCTCCTCCATTCTACTGCAGGTGACTGTTTCCGTAGGAACAGATGCTGGGCCATAAACGACAATCAATCCCACTTCTTCCATCAAAAAAATAATCAAAGGCGAAAGGAGACAGTTACTGAAGCAGGAACCTGCTTGGTCACCAGAATATCCCCAAATCGTGGAAATCTGAGCATTAAAAAGGAAAATCACTGACAGATTCACGTGACAGGGCATAATTAAACCAATAAAGAAGACGTGGAATGGCAAACTCTAGCCAACTTCACAGAAAGACATTTTCCATGTATTTATCCTTATCGTTGAAAAATTGGATCACGCTATAAATAAATAATAGCTCTTCTCGTCCTTCTGGGCTGAATGCCAGTTTTTTTTAAACATGTAAAGGACAAAAGCATGCGGTAAAGACAATTAAATAGGAAATACTTGTCCTAGTCTAGTCCCAGCAGCCATTTTCATTTATTGGGTATATAAAACCACACTGACACTTCCCTTTGTCTTATTAACTCAGCGTGTGGCTTCACACCACAATCAACCCAACACATTACAGCTCTATCATTACAGTGTTGTGCTTTATTAACAAACACATTTTAAGGTAGGACACGATCTACTGCAACTAAAGGGTTTATATATGAATTGCGCACCGTCTCGGCCGTTGTCTTGGTTGTATCACTGGCTGAATCACACTCGGTGCCTGGCGGTGCACACAGGTACAAGAACACTGACCCACAGATGATTCGGGCAGATACCTTATTGATACCAGAGGGCAGCAGGTCACGGAGATAAAGCTGAAAGCCTTCCAGGACATCCAGGATCACCATCTTGACCCATATTACTCGATGCAATCTGCTTGTATTTCAACGTAAATTCCCTACAGTAAAACTGGCATACGAGCTGGGATACACTTCCCTTTTAAAACAAATCTGTGAGACATTACATACAGTATATGCAACTTATGGGGCACTGTTATCAAGCATATTGCATTCCTATGGCTTTGGCTGCTCACATAGCTATTTTTTTTATAATAATGATTAAAAATGGTAGAAGAGAGTTACGATGGCATCGTCTGTCCTGGGACCTGAACCTGGAAGATTAAAATCAAGAAGTCCAACTTCCTAATTAAGGGAAGTCGCAACGGTTTATCGCACAATTCGATATTCACACTGGTGACTTGCACGTTAAAAGGCTGTTAGACCGCTAGACTTCCATAACAGAAGTTTGTTTATTTAATCAGCGTCTGGGTACCGCTGACAGTTTGATGAAACATTCTATCCCTCAGTGGTTTACCGTGCCATTGACCTGCCACCCTGTAGGTTGTGTCGAGAAAAACACACTTTTAAAACGCATCAAACGGCGCCAAACCTACAGTTTACAGCACGGGTGCGTTTTTAAGTCAAAAGCAGGCTTGTTTCCATTTCCCGACAGGTCCTGTGAAGAACCCGCTATAAGTAACTGCAATTAGGCCGGCCTGTGAGTTCTTAAGCGAGGATTAGCTCTTCGGCATTGATGACTAACGGGCTTTTCTGAGATGTCATTAGCAAAATTGAATATTATTATTATTTTTTAAACGTGGAGAATAGGCATACTGATCTACATTTTCTCCCCCCATACTGTGTCCCCCCCCTGAATGGACTCCAGGGATATTTTCTTATTCAGAAAGAACCTTTCAAGGTTGAATAAAAGAAATGGCGACGGGGTCCCTGAGAGCGGGAAGTGATCATCATTTTCACCTTCAACTCTTCTTTGATGTGGCAGAGTCAATTTTTAATCAGCAACCATCACACTGGGCTTCATTTCTCCTCACAAAGTCCCATTACTCTGGCACTTTCTGGAAGGGGGTGATAAGGACAATGCTCTCCTTTTTCTCCCCGTTCATAGAGCCCAGCGTATGAGTCCCTTTGGAGGGGATTGATAAAAAAAAAAAAATGAGCACGTAAGGAGAAAGGTCACCCATCCGCCAGGGTTAACCCTTTATCCACAAAAGGGGGGGGGGGGGGGGGGTGGGGCTGCTTGTACCCAAGGAAAGGGGGAGACAGCATGAGGAGTTAAAATGTTACGGTCTGAACGTTTCTGTGTTTCTCTGGGGCGGAGTCACTGTAGAGCTGCGTTTTAAACAATGCTGGGAGGTGTGTGAATGTGGAAACCCAGCTTATTCTATTAGACTTCATAAAGAAGGAAGCATCCCCCTTTCCTCAAAAAGCTCAATGAGTTCATCGTGCCCACTACGAGCAGCGCAGAGTCGCCGTCTTGGATGGAGCGTGTGATTGGGTCTCCTCCGCTGCCGCCCCGCGCCTCGGGAGCGATCGGGTTTCTCGGGAGCCTGACCAGTGACCCGGTTCGGAGGTCGTGCCGAAACGCCCACGGATCGTTCTGGCTAATCAGGCCCGATTTGAGCTGGCATCCCCCTGTCCTCATTAGCGGCCTAATCGGGTGCAGATGTCGCTCACATTGTGTACTTTCTGTTTCGGTTCTAAAGGCCAATTTGGGGAGTACGCTGCCGAAGCCATTCCAGCCTGGTCGCGGATGCAGAAAGTTTACATTACTGTAAGCTGATGGGGCTCGTTTACATCGGGCCTCATATTCTGACAGTGTATCATGTGGGCATTATTACATATTGAAATAATGAGAAATATCTGAAACGAACCTTACAGCCTTCAGTCTATAAACCATAAAACTTGACAGCACCTCATGGATAAAATGTACGACTCTCAACCCACAGTAAAAATCAAAACAAAATATCGATAGAAAACAATTATAAATAAATAAAAAAAAATAATCAAACAGCATGCTTTAAATAAAATGACCAAAACATCAATTAAAAATCAGATTAAAATGCTGCACAAATGCAAACATATACACCATGCATGTATTTATAAATAATAATAACTTGCTCCAGACCTATAACACTGATGGGCTGTCACAGGTATGTGCACTTAGAGGAGGAGAAGGACCTCCGGGGTTTATATCATTGGATAAAAATACCAATTACCTTCCTGCAACAGAACAGAACCCAGGCTTTGCTGTGTCTTATAAGTCATCTTTTAGTCCTGTCTTTAACGACAGCACTGTAAGGTTAAGGAATTGACATACACAGTGAATTCTGGGCAATCGAGAGTCCTGAGAGCCTTGTTTTAATGCAGAAGTAATTATCCACTTACTCTTTTGTGTAATTGTCAAAATCCCCTGCTTGACTAAAAATGTGTACGGTTCGCATGAAGATGCAAATTCTGGATGAATCCACAGCACCGAAGCTGCGATTTTTTTCAAAAGCGTACTAACATTTTCCAGAGGACCACACGCGCAAAACCACACGTTCATTAAGTGAAATTACTTCAGGAAGTTAAGAATGAGAAAGATCCCAGTTTTGGTCTCTTTGTATGAAAAAATGCAATCCTTGTTGAGAATTACAGCTAGTCTTTGGCAAAAGGGAGGATGGGGGAGGGAGGGGGGGGAGTTGGCTTCACATTAATCTGCTAGCCAAGCTAAAATGAGTTTAGCACACATCAAAAGCATGCTTATCCTCAGAAAACCTCACCATGCTCTCAAGGACAACAAATGATCATTTTTGTGATTGTTTCCGATTTCCTGGCTTAAGTGCTAACCCTAAAAAGCAGTGACATTTAATTGCCTGCATTATGTATCTGTATGATTTTTTTATTATTTTTTTTAAAGAGTTTTGCAGCAAGGGTGTAAATGATGAATCCCGCTAATGAGCCCTGCCTCTCCTCATTAAAATGTATAATCCCTCGGGAAAAAAATGTCACTTTCTTAATGTTGTCCTGCATCCTGGGGATAACAGAGGGTACCACGTTAAAGCTTCCAGATTTCCTAACAGTCTGTCATTAGCACGGGAAAAATAGCCCCCTTTGCAAAGGGCAGAAGCATTTCACAGAAGTAGCATTAAGGTTGTGCTATTTAATTGTACCTCGTATTTTGTTTTGATGTATGTGTCGGTATATAGACTACACACATACTACAGACTATACATATGAGAAGTCCGTTCAAAGACGATTCCATTAGGGCTCTACATTGCCAGAAAGTCCATTGGAGATGTGGTCTGAGCAATAACTCTTTTTTGGTGGTTGAAGCAGGATTATAGTACATGTTTGTTTTTTTGCGCTTGCTGCCTGGTTCCTAGGTCATTAACTCTGTTGGTTTGCTGATTTATTTATTAATCCACAGGCTCGCAGCTACACTGGCAGGCGAAAATCATATTGCTGAAGCGGGACTCATCATCATTGTCCTTGTCGTTTCATACAGCCACAGGAGTTATTAAAGTTATTAATAATTCCACTTATATGTGCCTTTAAAATGCACTTGCAGACAGACAAGATGTGTTAACACAACACCTTGGAATCCAATCTGATTTTCGACAAAATACTACATAGTTAGAATAAAAACCATTTGACAATATTTGCAGTCTAGTTAGCAGCTATACTATACATTTGGACAAACCAATCTGTTATAATCCTAGATATATTGCTGTATATTGCTTCTATTCATAAATCTGTCATCAACATACAGATGTCACCAACAAAACTCTCACAAGGAAAAAACAGGCATAATTTTGGAAAAAAAAGCCTACAGCAATCACAGATCCAGAATAATAAAATGGGCAATAATTTCTGTCAAGGGTATTAATTAGAAACAGGGAAAAAAAACAATGCGGTGAATCATCACTTTTGGCAGGGGAATGAAAATGGTAGCGACAAAGCATAAACTCGAGAGAAATGAGGGTTTATCAGAATGTGTGACAAGGGGAGAAGGTGATTCATTTTCCCTGCTATTTACGAACGGGCGGGATCTGCGGACAGCTACGGGAGCCGATTCCCTGGCAACACCGTGCCCTCGGGGCCTGTACAGATGCCATGGAGAAACAAGTGTCGCCTGCCTTCAACAAGGCAGAAAAAATGTCGCCGGTGTGACCGCAGGAGGGGTACGGTGACAGATTACTGATCCATGCATGCTGCACACGCACAAAGGCCTACGGTATACATATACCAAAATCTAATATTTATAACAAGAGCATCAGTAAAAATATATATATATATATATATCAATGAGTCAGTGATTGTCACTTATAATGACAGTCTGTTCTTGCTATAGAGAAGCTGCATTTAAACACATCTTGGTTATTTAAATGCAATGTCAACAAGTCATTTAGCACCGTCGGCGATTTATGCCACGTTTTTCAGTCTCGTGTTCATTTTAATTATTATTTTTTGATTGGTTTTCTTCCATAGCTGCACCACGCACAGCCTCAATCTCTACGGCGAGCTGGCTCATCTTCTCCGACCAGAACTCCGAGCTCTCCTGGAGCTGTACAGAGAGCTCCCCCACCCGTTGGATCCAGTAGGACTTATCCTGTGCCTCCCCGGGATCCACTCTCGTTAAGTTGCCTGTCGGTTCCCATTCAGCAGTCAAGAAGGGCCCTCGTCGGGGAGTGGGGGGCCGATGTGAGATGGCGGCCGGGTCGGGGGGGCCAGGCTCAATGCGGGGGGGGTGTGAGCTGGCAGAGAGGAAACCTTTGTGGAAGAGCCCTGAGGGTGAGGTGTCCAGCACTCTTTAACCTCCGTTCAAGCTGTTTACGTTGGGCCTGCTCGTCCTCCAACTGCCTCCTCTGATCCGCGTTCTCCAGATTCAGAGCGCTAAGCTAGGAGAAAGGAAACAGAAGTAGCCAGTGACTAGGGCATGGAAATGCTCTTTAACTGACTGCTGCATAGCTACTTAATTGAGTTATTTACCCTACAAGGAAAGCCAGACGTCCTCATGATCAGGTTTCGCTGTTTCCATCATATTTTGCGTAAAATCAGTACAGACTTCACAAAAGAAAACGAATCCCTCATACTATGATGAAACTCTAAGGGAGCCGACCGGACAAAATAACATTAGTTTCAAACATGTTTGAATATTGTAAAAGTTTCCTTTTCCAAAAGAAATGTTTTCATTGGTCACCTTGAAGCTTAGAGTTGCTGAGCGCTATGATCGAAGGCAGAAAAACTTCTGGGTGTCCTCCTTGACTCGTGACTTTGGGGTCATGATAATATTGCATTCGTTGCAGAGAAGGATGGCAAATACGAATTTTTTTTCAATGTGTAAAAACACAAAAGCACTTTTCAATCCATGCAGGAGTAGACATGAATGAAAGAATAGCAAATCAAAGTCAAATAAAGGCTATACAAAAAAGTCAAACATGAAATAGAAGGGACAAGTTCAAATTTACCGATATGACCAAAAGAGCAGATTTTTGTAAAATCTAACACAATTCACTGCAATTTTTTTGCAATTCAATTTATAATGTCCAGCTACTATGAGACTTTTACCTGATCTAAATGCAGGGATCCTGTAGGATCAGATCCTCCCTGTAATATAAATGTAACATATATATAACAATGTTTGAGAAACATTGGCTGTGGTATTGTACCTCGCAAATGTAAAGGCTTTTCTGAACTGATGTCCTCTACGTGTTTAATACAAGTGCGTGGAAAAAAATACAGCAGTACAATTTTCACATGAAGAAAACCTACCCAAAGCATTAGAGACAGAGGGTTAAATACATTTTTCCAAACCATGAAACAAAACAAACTGTTTCCTAATGTGTTTAAAACCTGCACATGGGCTTATTCGAGCTGGAAAAAATGGACAGAATTACACTAGACCAAAAAAAAAAAAAAACAGAATTACCAGGGACAGAGGGAAAACATAATTATCTTTTATTTTTGCACTATAATTACACTTTAAGTACAACTACATTGTGGGTTCTACACTGACAGGAAAAATAACATGAATTAGAACAGCGGGGATTCAACTGAATAAGGTCACAGAACCATTTTTTTTGTGTGTTTGTAACTAAAGGAAAGCCCTGGCTATTTATTTACAGCAGCTGGTCTGGAGCTGCATGTCTGCCACTATCACCCGCTTGCGGCAGCAATAAGGGCAGAGGGGGCTCGCACCGCAAACGGCCAAAACCAGACGGAGGCCGACCGGACAGCTTTCCGCGAGGCGTTCCGCGGCTCAGGCACAGAAACCACTGCAAGTTTGTAAGTATTTTGTTTATCACCTGTACTCCAGCTTGGACAAACCGTCATCCCAACATGTCAGCTGAAACAATTATCTACCGGATGACTCGCGCTCATCAGCTCGCGGGAAGCTATGGTCCAAAGATGGCAGACGTGTGGGTGGGTGGAGCCCCACCTCTGGCGGGCGCTGACACGCGCAGCAGGGCCGCGGAGGCACTGGGGCACGTTCCAGCCACGTGGGGTTTCAGGATGGGCCCCCGTCGTGTGGCTGCATCCCCCGACAACTGCTGGGCGCAGAATCACCTGATGACAGGCCACGACTTTACAGGTCGTATGGTGGCATTTTACACCGGGGCCGGTGACATCGGTGAGAACAGGGGCCCGCCGTCAGTTCCAGGTGTGGACAGCAGAGCTTCCCTCTTTAAATTTATAAAAATAAAATGGCAAAAAAATGAAAATCTGCTCATGGTAAAAAAGAATAAATAAAAATGTGTCCCACTGTGTGATTAACCGCATCGTTGGCTTTGTGATTTCCTCATTCCTGGGAACGTTTAAAAGTGTGAAGAATGATGTTTATTTATTTTAAACAAAACTCCATTTCAAGGAATAAAACGTATAGACAAAACAACAGGTAACTGAACAACCCAAACAAACTGTTATTGACATTCATTCATTTTTAAATTTATGGTGATTCAACTGATAATTATACAATGGCTGTAAAACTGTCATACACAAAAGTCAGAAAGCCTTTTTGTCCAAAATGAATCACCACATTCCTGTTCATCTGTGTCGCTTGATTTAAACACCACTTTCACAATTATGTTACTGTATTTAAACCCCCATAAAAGCCTAAATGCCCCAACTGTATTTTACCTCAGTTATAAATCGTGTTCTCTCTCATCTCAACAAACTGGCACGATACAACTAGACAAATGAGTATAACCAAATAAAAGCGAGTCTCTTTAGATATATCATACAATTCCACTATGAAATAAAGACTTTTTTTCCCCTTCCCTTTACTATAACTGAAAGTGTATTCACTCCATCTCATTTCATTCATACTTGAACATCAATTACGCTGTTATGAATCACAGGCATAGAAATTAGAAATCAAATCCTATTGAGCTCCATTCTAGACAGGGAAATCTATGCAGATTAGACAGGGGCAATTTAGCTTTGCCTTCCACGCTCATTTTCTTACCATTACTTGGAAATGAAGTAAGACATTCCATTATTATTTGGACTGAAACATCAGCACCAGAGTTGCTGAAATTACCTTGATTTTTTTTTTTTGCTTGAGCTAGTGGAGTCATTATTTCAAACATCTTAGTCTGAATCAATATCAGTAATGATTCATTCGTTTGATTAAGAAGTGAGTCCATCTGTAGGTGTCAGGTAATTACCAGGATGACCTATAATGAGAATATTTCACAATCCTCTAACTTCACCAGCTTGTTCCCTCAACAGCGTAATGACTTCCTGGTCAGCTGTTTTATAACACTTTTATGCTTCTGAGGTTTTGCTCAAAGATCAGTAGCTAGAGCTTGGCTGCTCTTGCTGTTTTTCTGGGAATAAAAATTTCTGTGGAAACGCGGGTGAAAATAGGTGTGAATTCAGGAGATTGGGATACGTTCCACTTAATGAAAGAGGGTTCAGAGCGGGCAACAAAAACCAAGCTGTAGCATTTTTAGTGATGCGGATTCTCCACACGCTGCTACTTTTCAATGGCATTTACTCGACATACTTTGCATTTTAAAGAGCGTTGAAGAGATGTTTTTCGATACACAGGAATGCAGCGATCTCTTTCATAAATAACGATCGCTAACCAAGGTGTACGCGTATACATATTTTGATGTGGAAAGTAGAACGGGGAGGCGATACTTTGTCAGGCTTTCAATGGAACTATAAAAATTTGTTAGACACTTGTTATGGGAATTTCTCATACAGTAGCTGTCAGAAATTACTAAACTAGTTTGAGAAGAATACATAAGTGTTTTTAAGTATGGGGAACAATTCTGGTTCCTGTTTCAACCAAGGGAGTTCTGTGGAGCATCAGTTCAGGCGAGGCAGTCAGCTGTTACCTGTTGGTTCAGCAGAACGATGGATTCCATGCTTGCTTTCAGCTTGGACTGCATGTCTTCCATTCTGCTGAGGTTCTGGGTCACCAGGCTAACCGTCTTGCTCCTTGAGGACAAACAAAACGGCCTACCATTAGCACAAAGGATGAGAGACTCATGGGGCTTCTATAAACGCTGCCAATCGGATGCGACGTGACTCTTTTAAGAAGGTGGATGTGAGGAAGACCTTGAGCAGGGCGACTTGTTGGAGAACAAACCCGGTAGCTGGGTCCCAGCTGCACTTCATTTAAATTTCTTAACTAATGTTAAAATATGCAGCCTTGTGTCTATATATAGGCGACTGTGGAGCATTGAGATGTATTACTAATAAATTTCAACTTAAGAGAGCACCATATTTAAAAAAAGAAATGAACTGTCAAAAGTGACAGTTTTCTGACTTTATTCTGCAACATGAATAGCTCAATGAGTCATTCCTTCTTTTAAACAAACTTTTTTTCAAACTTCGTCTGGGCCTATTTATTTTTTAATGTTAAAGACGTTCTTATCTGCGGGCCAGGGTGCTCTGATTAAGGCAAATGTTGAAGCTTAACATCCCGTTTTGCACATCTAAGTAATGACGATCACGTTAAAAATACGGCACCGATTTAATGTGTAAAACTATTCCTTTGTTATCAAGAAAACATGTCAGACGACGAGGCACCTAAGAGTGCCACAATTCAATGCAAAATAAGTTCTGATTTTCTTAAATTAACTGCTACTAACAGATATAACAGATGACTTTTCAGTTATTAATAAAAACAGACATAACTTATAACACACAAAACTAACAAATTACATACAGCTTTCTAAAGACTTGGAAACAGCCATTTAATAAACAACAGCAACAATTACTAATATTCTAATACTACTATTAATAATAGTAATAATACTACAAATAATACAGCTACTACTGCTAATAATAATAATAATAATAAGCAGTACTTGTGGAATAAATCAATGTCTATAGAGGCCTCCCCTACCACAGACTCACATTCTCCAATATGACGTGTGGTTAGACAAACTGGTGTCTCTAAAATGCAATTAGTTTATGATTTTGCAGCAAAGTGTGCCCTGTGATAGACTGCCTCTCGGCCAGGGTCTCCCCTGCCCTGAGTTCTGTACTTCCAGGTATAGGCTGCAGGCTTTCAGCAATCCAGTGTTGGGTAAGTGGTTATAAAAGATTGCTGGATGGAGCAGTAATATAGTACTGATGGAATACTTGTAATTTTATATACAAATGATACACAGGGCCTCTGTGTCTGGGATCTGTTTAAACACGGGCTGTATCACCAGCCCAGCCAATTACCGTTTATGAAGCAGCACAGAAGGTTAATCTTCTCAAAGAGAGACTCAGAGGTTTTCCATGATGCTTGTATGGAAAGAAGCCGGTCATGCCCGAGCTGCATATTCATCGGTGGCCTAATGAATTCCACCCCCTCCCCCACGCAAACTTTCCAGCCTATTAGCGAGAGCTTAAAACACACAGCCGCGGATGCTAAGTACCCATTACAGACCTTCACAAACAAGAGACAAACATTTTCCATGACATGCCCCTGAAATGCCCACAACTCTCATCTGACCTTTTCAAACCTACTGTACCAATATGAGCGTTTCATTCCAGAAGAATAATGAGGGATTGTACTAAAAAACATGTCAAAAAAGTGTTAAATGAAAGACATAGGAAGTTCCAGGTCATCATGAGCCAAATATCGCACTAATTTCTCCTGTGTCAAATGATACGACATTTCATCTAATAAAATAAAATTTGCACATTTTCTAAATCCAAACACACACACTAATGAAACATTATTATTATTTGTAATAAACATTCTAGTTGTATGTGTTAAAATAAAATACCTGCAGGTCAAGCTCAAGTTTTGTCAAATCCAATTTCTACTCTGAAAAAAAAAGTATACCAGGAGTGAAATTTCTCCAGCCTGCGCCCGATTAGCGCTTAATATCGAGCCGCTGTTACGGTAACGGCTAAATTCACGCCAGTAATCACCAGGTATGTGCCAATTAGGAGGGAAATGCCGGCCTGTTTTCTGGTCACGCTGCTGGTGCTGACAGCTCATCACGGGCAATACGGCAGTCAGAGTGAGAGCAGCTCAGTGGCAGGACAGGGTCAGTCGCCTTCGAAGCGTCCCTATCTCCTCACCCCCCCGCACCCCGATCCTCACTGCTGCCACCGTCCGAGTGACAAAGGGGAGCAGAGGACAGATGACCAGTGACACATAGCTCTGAGCCTGCAAGTTGCCTAAACTGTCCAGATACTGCTACTTAATTATTAATATAGGACATTTTTATTTTCTTATTACCGGACATTTGGATGCATTTTTTTTTTTAGACCCATAAACTGCAGAGTTGCAGTAACTTTGCGTTTTACAAAAAAAGGAAAATAAAGAATGGAAATAAATCACACCTCAGGGCTGGGCTTTGTGTGTGTGTGTTTGTGTGTGTGTGTTTGTGTCTGTATGTATTTATGTGTGTGTGTGTTTGGGGGGGAGGGGACTGGGCTATGTGTATATAACATTGTGGGGAACAAATGTCCCCACAATGTGATAAAATGTGTTGTCTTTCTGGTCCCACCAAGGGGAAACTCAATTTCATAAAAATCTATGACTGCAGTAAAAAATATATATATTTTTTAGGGCTTCTTCCCTAGCCTGTCCCTGTGCTACCCGGGACAGAAACCAGACCCCCTGCGACCCGGCACCAGGTAAGTGGCAGAAAGACGGATGAAATATTATTACCGTTATTAAGTACTTCATGCTCAGCAATGTAGCGACTGAGTTATTGAAAAGGAGGTTTCACTTATGATGGACACAAAAGTTCAGAAATTACTATATTCGGTTATAGCAGATGGAAAGAATCTTTTCAGACCGCATTGTGCTGAGTCAGCTGTGATGTGCCATAGGAGGGAATCCATTCAGATGTCTCTGAGAAATGTATAATGTTATAATTTGGGTGTACGAGCTATCTTACTAAAGGCTGATTTGCATGCAAATAAAACAACTTTATCTCCGTAATCCACAATATCCATATGTGCCACGAAAATGCTTCTCAAGTTATAAAAATCACCTTTATTGGGTAGAAGGCTGAAAAAGAAGCACTACAGCACCATAAATTCAGAATAAGAGATGGAGACAAGTAACAAACAAAGGAGAGGGACTTGATTGAACACCCTTATCTCAGTCCAGATGATAATACTCATTTTATTAAAGCCATTTAACATCTACATATAAACTTTTTTTTTCAATTACTGAAATGCACAAAAGAAGCCATCCATCTCGCAGCCGCGTTTTAACGTGGCCATTAAAATGATTGACAGCCGCAAGCCCCGCGAAGGCAGCAAAAGTCAGCGAACAGATGGGTTTAGGGTTAAAACCGAGAGAAGCAAGGTTTCATTACGTATGTGGATCAGGGACAGGGGGCAGCAGTGAGCCTGAGAGGGAGTGGGCGGGGCGGGCAATCAGCAGTTATACCCTTTAATGCTTTACTCCCTTAGCAGGATTAACAGATCACTGATGAATATTATTCGACAGGCTCAGACACACAGGTTCATGGATTCTTTATTGCACAAGACAAAGTTTGAATTATTTATCTCGTATGACCCCATGGCTGATTCAGGTGTAGCTGAAACACACGTTTAACTGTCAAAATGGCTTGCAGTTGTTTTATTTTAATAATTTACTTTTTCTTATCAGTTATGTGGTGCTTAAGAATCTCCTTTCGTAAGTATTAGCTTGGTTATCTGACCAGTGGCTAAATGTGTTTGTTAACCATGCAGGATCTGAAATAAGAACAAAGTGGAATTAAACTTTTAATAGTGAAATTTAAAAAGTATTTTATTCGAACCAGCTAACTGCTGGTATTAGTCACAAGCATCATGCTTTAATTACAGCCAAATGCTTCTGTATAAATTAACTTGTGCACTATTTTTGTCCTTCAGGAGTTCTTCCAGTGGCGTGTTTATGGGGACAGTCCAGAGTATGAATGTGTAGAATGTGATCAAGTTCCCGCTCAGATTTCTTATCCGCAGTGCTGAGAAAAGCCATACGTCTACAGTGTATCTCACCTCTTTGATGTCACAGAAGCAAAAGTCACTAAATCGTATAACACCGAGCCTTAGCAGTGTGTGTATGCGCGCGCGTGTGTGTGTGTGTGTGTGTGTGCATTATAGCTGAGAATGCGGTTCTACTAAAACGACGTTTGACTGAATAGTGGAAAGCATTCCTCAGTCCACCTTCAATGGAGATCTTTCAACCAATGAACAAAGAACGTGCATGATCCATGAAGTGCTATTTCATGGAAGACACACACACACACACAGAGGACCTTTACAATCACTTTACAAGAAGGAATTCTAAATTTACATTTTTGCACTGAACAAGCAATACACGCAGGGACACACACGCACACACACCAATAAAATAAGCCCGTGACACTTGCAGACGGTTACAGAGGTATTCAGACGCCCTCTCTGGTATGGTCGCTGCAGACACCACGCAAAGCAGGGTACTTACTCGTCCACCTCAAGGTGACCTCTGGGCTGATTGAGAAGTGCTTGCTGATTAGAGGAGTGACTGTCCACGGCCTGAGCAGGACAGGGGGGGGGGAGTAGACGTTCATTAACTCTCTGCACATTAACAGTGATGAAAAGCAACAGAAAGCTTACACATTCCTGACCAGGCCGATTGGACAAGGGGTCCGGTTATCACTGTGAAAACGATGAGGGAGAGCTACTGTCCATCACATCCTTCAACCTCCGGCGCCACTCGGCTCGGAATAACATGCGTTTGCAACTTGTCGCAACCTTTCTTTGCGACAAATCCTGAACCAGCACTGTAGAGAATTCGGAATACACATATCTCGTCTCCACGTTAATATAGATATAACGTTCGCATCACATCGCCAAGGTCTCTCTCGAACCGAGGTGGGCCCATACGGTACTGACACTTTGTGGATCGTGTAGGTCCTGCCGATTGAAAGTCGCCCTTGAGAAATGTGTTACGTCCTCTCAAAGAAGGATTCCGGAATACCGGAGTTATCTGAGAGAGGATTTAAGTCATACAAAGAATGTCTATTTAACAGCCCCTTTTAAAGAAGGAAAAAAAAACTTAAAAAAAAGTGGGATATTATTTTTTTCCCCCCAGATACTCCTCATTTAAAATCTGTCCAGAGGCAATGCCAGTATAACCATTCATTTGCTCACCAATCTCTCAAGCACACACTTCAAGACTTTAGTGTACTGCGAGGAAAAGCACACCTTGGGAAACAGTGAAAGACAGCAAGAATATTTCCAGGGCTTTGCATGACAGATCGGTGATTGGAATTAAATAAAAATTCACCCCCAGCATTTCAAACTCAGGAAGTAACGTGGATCACGGAACGGAGAAAAAAAAAAAAGTTTAGCACTGAACTTTAAAATGAGAAATTTCAGTCATACTTAGCAGAGCCTACGTGTTTTCACACCCCCCTCGCGCACCATTAACCAAAGCAAATGTAAATGGAAATAATAAGACCGGCTTCTTCAGTCCGATTCACTCGCCTGTACCTTTAAACGCTCAATCTCCCTCTGCTTTTCATTACTCGTGGCCTTCAGCTTCTCGAGTTCCACCTCCATCGCGTCTTTGGTTTCTCGCAAATGGCTGCAAGAGCAAACATGATAGGATTTTACCGCCAGAGCATTTTAATGATGTCATTTAAAGGAAGCGGTACTACGTGATGGCTAATGACCACCAAATCCGGACTGGAACGAGGGAGCCCGGGAACATCACCCAGTTCAAGACAGGCGCTTGCCGGATGGTAAATGGGTCACTTCTAATTTATACCATTTCATCTTTCAGCACGACGGTGATCTAAATCTTGACAAACTTTTTTATAGTTACTTATCATTTAATTGTACCATACCAGACAATCAGAGCGTTACATTAATCATTATGGACAATAACAAGCACTTTCTTGCAGTGTTAAGAAGTAATGCAGAATGGCAAACAGGGAACCAGAAATAAAAGCTTAGAAAGTGGTGCCTTGCACTAACAGCGCAAAGGCTGTGGGTTCAAATACCAGGGAGCGCACATAAATTGTAACCCTAACTTCTGTAAGTTGCCTTGAATAAAAGCATCAGATAAGTGAGTAAAAATGTAAATATGTCTTAGAATGGAAGATGGTTGCATGATTGAAATGGTGCTGCTTATCAGAACAGGAAATGTACGGAACTATACAATGTTTTTAGGGTAAAAACACATTTATTTATTGATTCTTGACAAAAAAAGTGTTTAAGGGGTGTGTTTGTCATCTATTTGCTACCTATTTCATTTATGAATAATCATATATTAGTTTTAAAGAAGTCTGATGTCAGAGCATGATTTTTCAGCCACATATCTGTCTATTTATCTATCCAGCCATCTTCCAAATGCTTATGCATTACAAGGTTGTGGGGAGGTCAGGACCCTAAGGCAGGCAGCAAAGAACACAAAGCAGATGAAGAAGCTCACGCAGTACAGGCCAGTGTTTCTCAAGCCAGCCCTTGGGGACCCCCAGATGGTTCACATTTTTGTTCCCTCCCTGCTCCCTGCCAGACAGGCCACATTTTTGCTTCCGGGAGCAAAAATTTGGACTGTCGGGGGGGTCCCTGAGGACATGGTTGAGAAATACTGGTAGGAGCCACTTGGAGATACCAATTTGCTTCAATGCATATATCTGGATAGCAGGAGGAAACCAGACCATCTGGAGGAAACCCAAATGATGCAGGGAAGACATGCAAACTCCACACACACAGCATGGAGGCAGGATTAGAAGCTCTGACCCGGGAGGTCTGAGGCAACATGCTACCCACTGAGCTACAGACAAAAAAAAAACTAAATAATAAAACTAATGAAGTATACATGTATAATGTATTATTCAAGTACAATGATATATTTATTCAATGACGTTAATCCACCATTTAAATTTTTTTCTCTGTGGTCCTAAAGAAGATAGATTTGGATATATATACTTGCCTAATCAAACCCTATCTTGAATACTATCAAATTCTGGCAGGCACAGGAATTTTCTATTGTCTGTGGTGTATTATGACAAATTCCTGCCAAGTAAAAAAAAGAAAAAAAACAACAAATAAAAATAGCAGCATATTGTAAATCTTGCAAAACTGAATATGAGATCAATGTTTGTATCCCGTGGCACCACCAAACAATAAAACGTGCAACTTCCAGCAAACATCTGCCAGCTATTTTAAAAATTAATGTGCTGTTATAGATTAATGTCATATTAATCAGTAAGTCAGCAAAAACTAATTCCAGCAATATTGTATTTGAAACTCCCAGTGTAAGTAAAAAATAAAAGGCAAATCATGAATTCGCATTATTTTAAGCTGCCTGCAACAGCTAATGTCATATTAGGAGGGTAACAGCAGTACAAGCACATTTCCGGAGACTGTAGCATCGCTCACGCCACGGAAACGCTTTATTTTGCCGCACAGCAACATTTTGCATAATCTCTAAGGAAGCGAAGTGACAGAGTATATGGGAGCCGGTGCGCCTCTGCCAAATGCGACCGCGCGCATTTCCAATCAGAGCCCGCGCGCCTGACACCGTTAATGAAACATCAATGAAGCCAAGCGCGTGCGCGCCTCCCTAGTCAAGAGCCGCCGTGACAGACACAGCGTGGTGGCGGATTTGGGCGGGGAGTGGGGGCTGTAAGCGCCGGGCGTCGCTGGGGAGTCAGGGGGACACGCCGCTTGACAGGGGGGCTCTGGAGAGGACTTTGATCAAGCTTCGCGACGCACGGGACACGTCGCAGCGGTGAAATAGAGCAGCCGTCAGTCGAGCTCGTCACTCTCGGTCGTTTACATCCCGAGCATCGAATTAAAAGATCTTTGTCAGCGTGTGATTAGAGACGCCCTTCTCCTGCAGGATAAATATGACCTATTTTGCAGGCATGGATATTAGGATAGCTGTTTTATGCCTACTGAACGCTACCAGACGTTTGTCGTGAACAAGTCAATCATTAATGATTTATCTAAACTTTCGTATTAACATGGGGGGCGCGTCAGCCGCGGAAACTTTTAATGCTGTACCGCCATGCTGCTCCGCCGACAGAAGTAACGACTGCTCCATATTTAAAGACGGACGCAGGTTGCGTAACTTTCGAGATCCTGTGTCGTTAAAGATCTACGTTTTGTAAAATAAGGGCAGATATTATTGGAAATTTAAATCTGTTTTTAAAAAATGTAGCAATAATGTGTCTGTGTATAACCGTGGTGTGGATATAAATGTCTCCCGGCCTGAGGCCCACCTGTCATCCACTAATGATTTCTATATATTTTTGATGGGATTAGGGTTAACGATGATACACCCAATGATAAAGGATATATGTCAAATCCTCTAATGGATCGTATAGGCCATCTTATTCATTGTTTTGACATGATTAACAATTTGTTTTAACAGGCATGATATGCACTGATAGGATCTCATTGTTCCCGCGTACGCAAAGTAAACACAATGACCATCCTGTAGCCTCAAACCAGTTGTTTAAATCCATTAGGCATATGGGTTATTTAAATGAGCTAATTATCTCCTGTTAAATCATGTGTCAGAAGACGTATGTAAATGCGTGGGACTCCCCATTCACAAAGACCACAGAACTGAAGCCCTAGGGATACGCTGCACTGTGTGTGACTCCTCATACATGCATTCTACACCGTCCAGGGCTAAAGTACTACTGCCAGACTAATAAGTAAGCATGTTTTTACATCTACGGCCCATGTGTTTGAAAAGAGCGAGATGGACAGTGTATGATAATTACATTCAGTTTTCAGGTATCTTCATCAGGCTCTGTGCCGATTAATGAAAGTCAGTGTGATTGGCGGTCTTCCTCGAGAATAAAGACAAGTGGGCTTTTAGCGGCCTTTAAAATGTTTTTTTTTTTTTTAAATGCATATTCAGAACATTTACGCTTACTGTAATTTGGGACATGGAGAGGGATAGTTTTCCTTATGAGAGGCAAACGAGGTGTCGTGATTGTCATCCTGTTCACACTCTTCTCTCCCAGGGGTGCAATTACGTTCTGGGTCGATGCCAGCGACAGTTCTCCTTGCTCGGAACAGGGAGGGGGTAAAAACGGACAAGCTCTCCTTCCGAATCAGCCCAGAGTAAAGTTATCACGTCTCACGTTATCGCGCATGGGGTCTCTTCATCATGCAGCGGTGGGGGGCTGCATTAAATAGATAAAAAGCTAGAGTAAGTACAGTAGCTCTGGCTGACAGGACAAGCTACCGATTCTGAAAAAAACACACACTTTGTTAAATAAAATGGCCTATAGCAAGGCAATGTTCAAAATATATGCAAACGTTCTGTGAAGAAACACTCTGTTATGAAGTACCAACTTCAGTTTTAATTGTGAGTTGCTGCAAAGACCCTGAAATTCATTCTACCTCAAGCGTAGTAATTATTTTGCTTCATGTTAAACTTGATGTTTCGGTTAACTTAACTGCTTTTGTGGGGTGGGTACTAACTAGCCTGTTGGCGGGGTTAGTGAAATATGAGTGTGAGTCATTATATCTAGAGTCAGATGCATCTCCAAAACTCTGATCTATATTAGGGATCGCCTTTTGTTCAGAGTGCTGCAAATGGTGCTTTGGGTTCCTGGAAGTAGTTCTCCAACAATAACAGACATGGACGTATTAAAATACCATCACTAGCAGTATTAACAGTGTGCAGGGTGGCTTTGGGGAATTCATATACAATGACAGTACTACAATACACAGGAAAAGATATTATAATATTACTGAATGCTTAAAGATACACAGAAAAGACAATTTACTGTTGTGTAACATAGAAGGGAGAGTAGTGAGTACATGCATACTTCAGCTGATAAAATATTAAATGTTTACATTTTGTAAGTCTTAACCAAGTGAAAGTCATGCCATGATTTGAAGTTTCCAAATCTCATGTAATTATGGAATTGTAAAGGTTGACAACTGACTCACAATTGCGTTTTCTGTCAGTGCTCTTAGTGCCTAAGTGTAAATAGCTCATTTGTCATGAAGGAGTAGTGATTAGAAATGTTCCGCTTGGGCTTTGCCGGTGTGAGTGGGCATGCACACGTGCCAGGTTGCAGCCCATCTCCACAGAACAGGAAGATGTGGTACTGCTGTCCGATACAGCTCATCTATGTTTCTAACAGAACAGATGTATCTGGTCGGTCTTCTGATTTGTGATGTTTGTTTACCTGCTGAGACGGCGGTTGGCTTCAATCAAAATAAAGCCAAGTTAAGTACGTATCTTGCATATTACGTAACAAGTCTGTGTCCTTTTTTGTCAGAATCATGTTGTGCAGAGGATTCCCTTGTACCTCTTCATTTTTTTTGCATTTTTTTTAATACAATTACCTTGATATAAAGTAGGTTTGGTGTAGCTAATATTTCTGTGTAGCTTGTACTTTAATATGATTGCCTTGCCTAAGCTTTGCCGATTTAAATGAATATAACTAAATTGTGCTTATCAATATACATGCGCAATAAATTTGATTACCTTTTTTTTTAACATTGTATTGCAGGTTAGTTAATAAATAACTGGATCATGCTGTATTAGTGTGATGACACAGTTCTTTTGTGCATAAACTCTGAGAATACATACCAACCAGATCACATCATTCAGACATAGCACAGTACTGCAGGATGTCAAAGGCCTTTTTACTCACTCCTTTTCCATGCTGATGAAGGACAGCAGGGTGTTCTGCTCCTTAATTTTGCCGGCGAGGCTTTCACTAGCATTCCTGTAAGAGGGCAGACGCTGAGCTTCACCAACCGATAGTGAAACGTAGCACCAGTTTCAACTGTTCCAATCAGTACGGTGCAACAAAGTGACTGCTGTCACTCGAGAAACAGACATGACTTGATCTTCAGAGCAAGCATTAAATGTGACACACTGATCATTAGGAGTTGCTCTCAGTGCTGAGGTACAGTTGCATACTAAGTGAAACACCATTTTCCGACAAGTTTGTTTGAGAACTTAAATAAAAATATTAAAAAGTCAGAAATCACAGCCAAATGAAAGTAACCATAGAGCACATAAACTCAGTGGAAAAGCCTAGATAAAGTCAGTAAAGTTTCAGGCTTGGGTCCAAAGACCACACAGCACCGGGGCAAACATTAAAAACATACTGTACATCTGAACCCACTGGCTTAATGGTTTCACTCCACGTACAGCTGTTGACATTTAAATTAGCCAAAATACAGGCATGAGATTTGTACCGGGCTAGCCAAGCGCTCCCACAGCTTCCAATGTGAGCTGTAACTACAGTGAAACGAAATCTGTCCGCTTTGTATTTAAATGAGAGACAGGTGCAAAAACAGAGTGAATGTTTAACGTGGGGCTTAGCGGCACAGCGCCGAGCCCAGCGTTCTGGGCAAGCAGAGACTACCCACGATTCATTTCAACTTTGATAAATGCCTTAGGCGCAAAGGACAAGTTGTTTTTTTTTTTTTTTCGTTGCACAGTCACTTAACCCAAATCAGATTCATTTGCTTTAAATTATATTATGAAGAAGAAAAACAACAAAAGAACATAGCGTTTTAGTGTTGTGGGTCCTCTACATTCCATGCTCAGCAAATATATAGTACATGGTGTACGTTAAGATTTTAGTAACACAAGCTTCACAACTTGTCTTTGGATGTAGGATGAACAGGATTTTTGAAGAAGCGGCAGCCAAGACGAAGACTGAATCTTCATGGTGGTTATCCTTACATTACACCAGCGATAGACAGGAGACAAGGCAGACAAGCTTATCAGTCAGGAGTCACTTTATTAAGACTCTTTTCTAAGAGTCACTGCTGACTCTTGAGGTGAAATGGATGGGAGCAGCACCTATCCTTCTGGAAGCTGTCTGAGGAGAACGTGCATAAACGTTCAGCTCCAGTTACTTCTTTGGTTAGTCGCGCCCTGCAAACGGGACACATTTAGACTGCTGCATTTATGGGTTAGTCATTTCTTTTCGAAATGAACCAAATTCAGTCATATACTTTATTATTTAATCCGTTCAATTAGGCCGCAAGATGTGGGTGGTCTCGAATACTTTCTCAAAACTATGGTGCACAACAAGAGCAAACTGCTTATGTAAGTATTACCTCACGTCTTGAAAGTAAAAAAAAAAAAAAAAAAGGAATGATCAAGCCTTTTCTTGTTCTGACCATCTTGAAACCGGGCCTCCTGGCATGTTAGGAGATTTGCGGCCAGGGAAAGGGGTGAAACGTCATGCTCCAGCCTGGAGCAGAGCTCACAGCTTTCACCCACCTCTGCTTGTCGATCCAGATGCTCAGGTTGGTTGCTAGCTGCTCACAATCGCGCTGCAGATGGGTGGTTTCCATACGGGCTGCTTTTGTGGCCTCTTGCTGTGTCTCCAGCTTGGCGAGACAGAGAGTTGAAGATGAACTGGTGATATTTCATTATTACTGCTTTAATTATTGGGGGGGAGGGGGGGTCACACTACTTATAACAACACTGCAATAGAATAACAACACTGTTCCATAGTGACAACTTGCCTTCTCCGGTACTAATAATAAACTTCATGACTTGTTGAGGGTAGAGCCATTTCTCTCCACTACTTCAAATAACTGAGGTTTCCTTGAACATAGTATTAATTGATTCCGTATGCTGGCACATGGGCCTAAAGCTTTCCCATGTCTTAGATTAACCAGTTTGTTATGCTGACTGTACACAAGACACTTTCACACAGGGCATAATTCTAATCAGGTTCCTTTAATTAAGGACTCTTTGGTGCTTTTGTTTTTTTTCCTGGCACATGAAAATGCTGCCGATTGGTGTCAACTTGAAACTCTCAGAGGGGGTGTGCGTGGAGAAAGGAATGCAAGTATTTTACGTTTGCCTTGAAATGGTCTTAACAAGTCCAGGATTGCACTTAATCAAAGCCAGAGGACAGGCTAGGGTGTAATGTTTTGCAAATGTGTTCGGGGGAACAAAGTGAGGACAGACAAGTGTCTGGGGGAACACAGTGAAGATAACAAGTGTCTGGGGAAACACAGTGTAAAGGGACAAGGATCTGTGAGGAACAAAGGAAGGAAGGACAAGGATCTGGGGGAACAAAGAAAGGAGGGACAAGGATCCGTGGAGAACAAAGTAAGAAGGGACACAGATCTGTGGGGAACAAAATAAGGAAGGACAAAGATCTGGGGGGAACACAGTAAGGAAGGAAAAGGATCTGGGGGAACAAAGTAAGGTGGAATAAGGATCTATGGGAAACAAAGTAAGGAGGGACAGGGATCTGTGGAGAACAAAGTAAGGAGGGACAGGGATCTGTGGGAAACAAAGTAAGGAGGGACACTGATCTGTGGGGAACAAAATAAGGAAGGACAAAGATCTGGGGGGAACAAAGTAAGGAAGGACAAGGATCTGTGGGAAACAAAGTAAGGAAGGACACTGATCTGTGGAGAACAAAGTATGGAGGGACAAGTGTCACAGAGGTGTTCACATAGAACCTCGGCAGTAAGCCGGAACAGCATGGAATGATGAATACTCTGGATTAGATAGTTACCATTTAAAAAATTGCTAGTTCACTCTGCCTTCCATTAAACACCAGGAATAATATCCCCTGTCCAAATCACACATTCTCCATCAAATTAAATCACAATCAGGAATATGTCTGCAGGCCAGGCGCAAGCCCTACAGGGGACCATCTGTTCTGCATATTAACACAGAGTGTGAGATTTCATAGCAGCACAAAGCTGATCACTCCTGTCCGTATGATCAGCCTAGACATTTGCTCGTCTGCACAGGGTTTAGCCATCGCACTGAACACATCCTAATGGTGCTTGTTGTAATTATGGATTCCCAACTTAAACTAAGACAATGACTGAGGGCCATCGGCAGTTTTTTGTATTATATAATATTTTTTCTGCAACCAGTTGCAAGTTGAGACATGTTCTTTATATATCATTCCATGCTGGCTCACACGATATCTGCACAGAAGGTCCCTCTTAGGACTGTACTGTACATGTAGACTTTTCTGGATTTATACATGTGTAAAGTCATACTACAAACGGTAAACAAAGCTAGTTCTACTAAGCTGGGGGCGAGCGGGATGTGATGACATGGCTGAGGGGAATGGTACATACGACTAACTGACACTTTCAAATATGAACGGTGTTCTGCTGTCTCAAGTTATCTTGAAGGATCGAGGCTGTTGGTGGAGGGGCCTGTATATACCACATGTACCTTGTGGGGCATCTTTAACCGTTTCACTTTTAGACTTGGTCTGACCAAGCATTCTGCTCAGCCCTCCAACAAAAACAGTTGCTGTATCAATAAATTGGGAAATATGGCTTTAATTTACAGCACTTACCTCTGCGCTCACAGTCGCCAGCTTCTCCTTCAGCGCATATTGCTCCATTTTCAGACTTTCAACCTGTTTTAAGAAAATGTGGCTCAGAAGAGATTGAAGTAGCGCAGCAAGCAAACATCACAATTACAGAATATTATAACAATCACATTATAATGAAATAAAGACAAAGCAAGGGATGGTCAGCTGTCTGGCCACGGAACTGGCCCAGGGGTTGTCACCGGTTCAATTGATTCAGGCCTCATACATTGTCAACTTTGCAGCTTCTCCTTTGGGGGGGGGGGGGGGGGGGGGCAGTAATTCTACTCTCAGCACCACCAGCTGTTTTTTCTTATTGGCCTGATCCCTAACACTGTCCCAGCACATCCCCTACATTTGCCAGCTGTGAGATTTAAGCCTCGAACTGGAACAAGGTAATGGCAGCAGGACCGGGCGATGTGGAACCTCTGTCGGCCTAGCTACGGAGAGAAACCTCTTCTCCCTGCTCCCTCAATGTGTATGATTTTTGTCTACCACACCAGCTGAATTGTTAGCCATCAACAGCTAGGGGGAGCGCATTATTAATAATAACGTGCAGCGTTTGAGCTACCTATGGCGATCAAGCCCCCCTAAATTCAACTACGGCCATGGAAGGAGTCGCACAGGCCCAAAGTACGTCATTATCAAGAAGCGGTGTGACAAAGCACGTTCCATACACGGAACCCAGATCGCAATGGGCTGCCTTTCAAAGCTGTTAGGACCCCTCTTCATCTGGCACATAAAGCAACGCATTAATTCAGCATTAATTATAGAACACGTCAAACTGCGTTTCAGTCAAAGCTCGCCCGAGGTCTCTGGAGTGTTCTTAATGACAGTAATTACAAGTCATAAAAAGGCTCATCTAAAATTAACATTTCTCTTTTGCCTTGATAGGAAAAATGTAAATAGCTGCGTGGTACAGATGTTATGATTAAGGGGGGAGAAAAAAAATCACACATGGTTCTTTTGTTTCTGCGTGTGTCACGGCGAACAATGATAACTTGACGACAGCAGCAGCGGTTTAATTTCTCTGAGGGATGCGACGCAGAGCACGTTAGGAGGTGTGAACCTGGTTAACATTTAGATTGTTTTTGCCCCCCCTCCCCCCATAAAGAACCTCAAATATGTGCTCAATAAGAGGGAGTATGAAGAAAGTGGAAAACATCGTCCTGACTAATCAATCTCACCAAGCCGATGATAGACAAAGACACGAGTAGCAGTGTTTGAAGTATGGCCGGATGGTATCTGTTACTCTGTTACTGGAGTTCAGATGTGCATCCACACACCGATTGCGAGTCGACAGACACCTACGTTTTGGCTTATCTGCACCTCATCTGAAATCTCCATTTCATGGTTAACAATGATAAATACTTCACTGGACCCAATGCAGACATTACTTTAACAGGCATTGTTTCCTTGAGAGGGGGTGGTGTGGTCGCACTGCGGTTATCACAGTTGCATCACTCCTCTGGAGACCAGGGTTTAAGTTTCAGTTTGCACGTTCTCCTTGTGCCAACGTGGGGTCCCCCCCACGCAGTGAGGTAATACTTATATAAGCAGTTTGCTAAGGTGAATTGGAGTTGCTAAATTGTCCCAAGATGTGAATGGCGTGTGTGTGTGTGTGTGTACTACAGTGCTGTGTGTTGATTAGGTTTACATTACATTGTGGGGACCAAATGTTATTTTGAAGTTGTGGGGAGCATTTTTTTTTAGGTCCCTACAGAGATCTGTGGATGCAATCAAAAAAGCAAAAATGCCAAAAGTCTCGTATTTTGTGTGCTTTCTTATGGTTAAGGTTAGGGTTGGGTAAGGGTTAAGGTTGTGTTGTGATTAGAGTTTTCCCAATAGAAATGAATGGAGAGTCCCCACAAAGATATAATTACAAATGTGTGTGCGTGTGTGTGTGTGTGTGGCTTGGCAGTCAAGAGGGTGGAGGCAGTCAAGCTCCAGTCGATGTGGCCGCTGACGTCGTGCGTTTACCGCACCTCTTCGTCAGGGAACCTGAATGCATTCCTGCAGGGTTTTTCGTGCAGCTCCTTGTTAATTTTCCATTTCCTTCCTCTGGCCCATCAAGCTCCTATCGTTCGGTCACATCCGCCGTGGGAGCTGAGAGATATTTAATAAAAGGGGAGCTCCTGGTTCTCCTGCCTGATATGCCCCTAACCTCCCAGCTACGGTGCCCTGGCTGCTCGCAGGGCGGGGGCGTCACTCTGTCAGCCGTTATAACGCTTGACAGCTTATTCCGCCACACCGAGCGGGGTGCAAAATTACTTTCTCTGCACCCATTCTCGGTTAATAACCAAAAGGCAATAACAGCCATTCTGTATACAGATATATACAGAAAGGCAGGAGAGGGAAAGAGTAAAGACCGCCGATTATGAGGGGGGAGATCACGTAGGTACATACAAAGCAGGAGATGGAGGGAAAGAACCCTCCATCTCCCCCCCCCCCCCCCCCCCACCCCCACACCGCCTTGCGGCCTGGTACAACGTTTCAATTATAATACCATGCAGAGGGCACCGCGTAGCACTTTAGAGAAACCCTCTCCACTTTTCCGAGAAACACTGGGGAACATTGCTATTGTGTTTACACTAGAAGCTTTCCTAGTCTATTTCAAACAGATCAACATTTCAAATTTCCTAGTGGAGACAGCTGCTCGCCCCCCTGGGGAGATGTGGAGACACAGCCTTCTTTGTACAGGCATGTAATTATTAATTTCCCCCCCCCCCTCCATCTCAAACTCTAGGTTGAATTTATTGATTAACAGATATAGTTCTTTCCCCTGTTTTTTCACATTAAACCAGCATTTCAGTGATTTTTTTGAGGGGGCAACAAAAACACTGATGTTTTTTTCTCCTCAGTTTAATCATTTCCAACTGCTTCACAAGTTCTTGGCATGAGGTGCAGGAGGAGGGGGCAGAAGGTGTTCTCCTAAGACCCACTTCCCTGCCACACAGCAATAGATGATTGGAAGAAACCGATTACCTGTGGTGACCTGGTAACACGTTACAGACCAATCAGGAGACAGACAGCCAAGGTAACCTGGCAGATTTGAGCCCGCCCCCTCCTACAGTACAATAAGTGCTTCCATCGTTCTAATGCTCTCAGTTAAAAGCGGGTGTCTGAGCTACAGGACTCAACCTTGGCTTTTAATCCTTTTAAACGAAATATTACTTTAAAAAATCACGCATGGTTTCCTTCAAAAAATTATAATAATAAAAAAATAAACGTTAAGCAATGAGCAAAAAATGTGCATCATTTCTCCTAAAAGCCTGGCAAACAACTGAAATAAAATGGTCAGCCCAGAACACAAGAACTGTTCATTTTGTAGAAAATAAGAACTGAAATCTTCCTGTAACCCCTTTATAAATACCTACACCAATTTAGTACATTAATCAAATCTGTAACAGTATTCATCTTCAGTACTGTACATTGTACCATGTAGCATGCTGTGATTTCTGTCCTTGACTGTTCGGCGGCTTGGAATGTTTGGGGATCCCATGGAAACTGCTGGAATCCTGTGCAGGTGTTTCTAAATCAGGGCTCTTGATAGTGAAAGTCAGACAAGACATGTTGCCTTATATCGATGGCCCCAAAATGTTATAAATCGGACTTGGGGGCTTTGTGACAGACTCTCTGTCATTACACTGCCTTAGTGTGATGCCTAGGGGAACTCGCCGAGTATGGCACAAATGTTCGTATAAATCCCCGCCCACCCCCCAAAGACACGCCGTGGTGATTTCATCTTTATGTTAGTCAGATGGAACTTTCCGAACAAATGGAGGAGCCAGACGATGGCGGCCATGTTTAAGTAAAGAGCAGCTCTCCTACAATGGGTCGACTCCCGGTACTTGGCTATCACAGATTAGTGCCCTCTCCTTTTTGCAGGGCAGGTTTCATCTAAACATTGATTTAGTAAAAATCTACATTAAAAATTTGGCCTTTACAAGGACGATAAGAGCTGTAAGTCTTAAAAACTAGCCACTTTACCGAACATGGATGTCTTCATCATAAACAAAACAATAATAAAAGTGAATATGTTCACAGAGATGTGTGAAGCACCATGCTCTCTCTGTGAATGTAGTCTGCATGCTTTCTCATTTTGTGTGGCTTTCCTCCAGGTACTCTAGTTTTTTCCTGGAGTCCAAAGATATACAGTCAGAGTAACTGCCATTTCTAAATTGCTCATACTGTGTGCGATGGACTGCCATTCCATCCAGGGTTTAAGTGTCCTATGCTGCCTGGGGTAGAGTCGCAGTAGAGAAGCAGTTGGAAGATGTATACATATATATATATATATATATATATATATATATATATATATATATATATATATATATATATATATATATAAAGTATATATGTGTGTGTGTGTTTGGGTCTGTGTGTTGGCCAATGCTGGTAGTAGGATATCTTGAAGGTAAACACAGACCTTTAGGAAAATGTGTCATCCGTGCTGTTACTTCACAGTCTGCTGGTCTTCCTAAAAATTCAAAATGATTTTTCTAATAATTCAAAATGATAAAATTGCATGTTGTACCAAAGTACAATGCCTCGCAGTCAAAGTGATGCTTGAAACACCAATAGCTACTGACCAATTTAAATTCACATATTTATGACTGACAGGTCCTTTATGAAAAAGAAAAACGATGCCACCATATTCTTAGCCACTTAGCGATTTGCCACGCTACGGGAGTGTCTGGCGAACACTTACTTATTAAGCTGGTTTTCACAGGAGATTCGTTATTAATTAAACTAATGGATATTCTAATTGCGGTGGTACACATGCACTCGTTTCATGGAGAATAAAATGAACCCACTAATGCCTTAATAACGTTCATCCGACGATAAATAATGGAGACTACCCAGCGAAGTCAATTAAGGGCATATATATAAAAGGACCGACTTGTCTGCTGGCACTATGCTCAGAAATTAGGCAGCATAAACACTCTTCACAAAGTAAAGCTCGGCTTTCAAATGGCGGCCCGAATCTTTCAAGTCCGGGACTTACCACACATCAAGCATCCTTAATTGTACTTCTCTTCTATGTCAAATTTTTATTGGGGGGCATTGTGGGGCTTGGCCAATCAGGCCTCTGTGCCTGAGATAGGAAGGTCACTGATTCGATTCCCATCCTCCACAGAATATTCACAGCTCTGTTGGGTCACTGACTAAAGTACATAACCCCCCCCCCCCCCCCCCCCCCCAAATGATCCAGGGACACCTGAGAAATGGACGACCCAGCACTTAACTGTATGGATGTGTGGGTATGTCTCAAAGAAGGAATATGTGAAAAGATTCTATTGCCATGTACCTGTACTTCTGCAAATGTCAAATGAAGCATTGTTTCATTATCGGTTAGATCTCATAACTAGCACGTTGCATGTGCTGCAGTAAGTCAGCTGTGTGAATGTCCCTGCTGCCCTCCCGTCCTCCCCCACAGATCTCCCCTTCATCCAGATACGGCACATATGACACAAATAACGGTCCTCATCACTGGGAGGCAGAGGAGATGCTGAGAAGCTTTTGACAAGGCGAGTGAGCATAAGAGTGGCCCCGGACATTCCTGTCTGCGAACACATGTGGGGTGCTGCTTGTCTGCCGCCGGTGCTGTTGAACCTTATACATGCAAGTGCCCTAGGGCTGCCCCCCTCCAGTCTCCTTTGGAGTGGCGCTAACCAAAAGATCCTGTGCTGAGCTGCGGCATGGATCCGGTACGTTAGCGCTCGTCACAGTTTTAATCCGGCGGTTGCTGCAGATCCCACTTAACCATGACCCATGACAAGGGCTGTTGGAATTGGCAACTGATTCGGAGGAAAGCCAGCCCATAAAGAATGGCGATCATTCGCTGAGAGGCCGCCCTCGGCTTCAGGCATCGCATGTCTGCTCCAAACCAGAAGCATGTCACGTACTTGTCCTCTTCCCTGATTGGGCTTGTTGTAATCCCTGGGAGGGTTAGGGGGGTCACAGACACGCAGTTGTACAGTAAGGATAAAAACTGTTTTTTTTTTTTTATCCTTACTGTAATAATAATCAGTATGTGACACTGAATAAGTTTACGATGGAGGGATTCCAGAATTCCACAGATAATGAAATGTTTTGGTTATAATTATGTAACAATAAATTGGTTAATACAACATGACCTACAAAAGGTGTGAAATGCTTATCGCATATTCCTCTTCTGTATTTCTCTGCAGTAGACAGGTCCAGCTGGAAGTCTGGCATTGTCTGCTGTTAAAATGCTCCTGCTACAGCCTCTGACTGAGTCTTTATCTATGTGTGGTTTCGCCTCATGTTTTGCTAAAACACACATTCAACTTAAAAAATAAAGGATGAAAGAGGCATATGATTATGCATGCATCACTCAATCAAATGACAAGTTGTCGTGGTCAGAATGGGTTTAACGAATATGTGAAAGAAAATCCAAACACTATCTCAGTTACATATAGTTTGGAAAGATCCGAAATGGTCTTGAGGTATTAAAGGTACAGTATCACGTTAAAGTACTTGTGCTGGCATTGTGTTACTTAAGCTGTCAATGACAAAGTGTCTTCTTGACAGGATGGAGATCCTTTCTCCCAAGCCATTTTTCCGACTCGTACCTCTTCTCGAGAGTGATGCTCCCTTTGCATGTCCCCCGGAGCTGGGCTCGCACTCGAGACCTCCAGACGACTCTCACTCTCCAGTGTACCCCCCTGTTTGTCTTGGATCTTGTTGGGATCATCCACCGGCACCAAAATGTGACTCTCTCCGTCGTTCGGCTGTGGACACGAAGAGTCATTTGAAAAGTCCTGTGAATGAGGCCCCTTTCCTCTCGCCCCGGTGTCTCAAATGACCCACAGAAGTCAAGCCTAATGAGCTGTGTGGGATGGGAATAGGTCTGATGGTGATGAGGGAGACACACTACCATACTTTATAAAACGGAGGAGTCCACATCACGAGGGGGGAGCTTTTATTTATTTATGTTTTTCCACAAGAAACTTTTCATACCATTAAATCACAGTCCTAACTGTCTATTTGAAGTGACAGTACAGAAAATCAGAATATTACCCCTTTTTTAAGTCCATCTTGGTCATGCTATAGGAATGAGTGAAACCGATCCTGGTGGAAAACCTGCTTGATTTCTTTTTTCCCTGTTTAAACCATATTAAAAACAAATCCGTTAACAAGTGGTACAGCGATAAGTTACGCGATGGGTCATTCGGGTCCAGCTGTGTTTCAACAAAACCTGCTCTGACGAAGTCTTCCAACGGCGTGACTTAGAAAAGCGCAGGCCATCTGGTATTTCTTTGTAGCATCTGTACATTTCTCACACATATCAGAAAATGTGTTTAAGCAGCCAAATAATTAAAATATTACTCTTTCAATTACCAATAAATGTGAGTCATTTTGAGCTGCACAGTCAAACAGAAAACAGTCATCTTCAGGGGCAATTCCAAAATAATTTAGCCACACTCAAAATCCACTTATACGATACATCAAGTAATGGCTTTGACCTGAGCTGGGGAGGCCATTTCAAACCCAATTTCCTTTGGTTTCATCAAGCTTGACCATTTCTATGCTCAAAAGAATCCTCGGAGGAATAAAATGAGCTAATGTCATTAAAAGAGCCTTGCTGCAAGAACAAAGACCCAGCTACTATTAAAACAATGACCAAACAAACAAGGGAACAGGCCCGTCCTGGCCGTGACTGAAGCCGGTGAGGCCTATTGTTACTGCGGAGGGTGGAGTAATGAATCTTCCAGAGCTAAATATCACAGCATTTCATTTTACCCATTCTGTATTCATCTGTCACAGGAAAATGTTCATATAAAGCTGGTAGCATTAATATTTGTGAAACAAGAAAAGCATAAATAATACAGCTCTGGCTAACATGTTCTAAGCTTACGATTGAGCTTCCATTTGTCTAGTGAAATTGCATGTGTGTAAGGTCATAATAACGAGCAGTTTCAGCATCGAGCGCTAATGTGAACAAATTCAATTCGGGTATAACATATCAAAACTCTACACAGTTCCAGGGAACCGAAAGGGAACTTTGGCAAAAAATAAAAAAATAAATGAAAATTCAGAATTCATTAAAAGTTAACAGACCAACAGCTCAAGATATACAGTTTTAATAGGAGAATATCAAAATTAATATTAATGACTATTTTAAGGCTTTTTAGCAAAGGGATAGCTTAAATTCTGCAAGACCAATTATGAACTGGCATTAGTGTGTCATTCCACGGCTGCTAATGAACGGTTACTTTGATGCATGCCTAGCGAGACTCTCGAATTGGGGCGGGGGGGGGGAGTAGGGGGGGCAGCACAGGGATCTGAAGATTAGAAAATGTCCATTTCCCATTGCATAGGTAACACTTATTCTCGCTATTTTAGGTTTCATGGCCTGCATTTATCACAGCAATGTCATGTTCCTGCAAGGTTACGTTTGAAACTAGTTATGCAGACTAATACAGTACCTACTGAACTTGGAAAACAACTAGCAATAATATCTTTGGTGAACGTGGAGTCAGGTGATTAAGTTTATTTGTATTGATTTATTTGCTCCACCTGGCCCCTCAACATAGTGTATAAACTGGTGTGCTTGATTTGATTTGGACCCCCCAGTAACCCAGACCAGGTAAGAGACTTGCAATCTCCCCAAGTATAACCCCCAAAAACCCGTTCTGCTCAAGTGCCAGTATCATGTGGTTCTGTTCCCTGTTACAGACAAAAACAATCTCACAGCTTGGCTCTTACAATAGTCCGGCATGGCGGGGTGGGGCAGATGGGTGGCCAAGGAACAGAAACCAAAAAGACAAAGTGACATAGACCTATGTTATTTCATTACGACAACTTCTTTTGACTGCTCCATTAGACAGTGAACTTTTTCATGACGTGTTACATTCACAGCTCCTTCATAATGCCTTTATAATACATTCGTAGAATATTAAGTGCACCTTCATAATGCATTCATAAGCAGCATACAGTAAGTATACAGTAGCATGTCTTAAAGCAATGCATTAATAACATTTTCAATGAACAAGAAATGACAGCTCTAATATACATTACTAACAAACATAATTACACAATCATATAATAATTAATGTATATAAATGCATTATAGATGTATTATGCATTGTAAAGGTGCAGTGAATGTTTGATGAATGCATAATGAATGTATCATAAAGGTGCAGTTAATGTAAAGCTTTACCAACTTTTTGCATCACTTAAATGCGACTTACGTTTTTTTTCTGTGAAAAAAAATACATTTGAAGATGTGAAAATATGTTTGTGATGGTGCAAAAAAAAAAAAAAAAAACTTTCGGTGAGGCATCTTTGAAATACTATGAGGGATTTACACATAAGCCTCTAAACAAGCTAACAAGCCACAAATAAAACTACTGAAAGCAGCAGTCTTTCATTAAAACCGGCGCCGGACATAAACACGAAGCATTCCTGGTAACGAAGACGAATAAACAAATGAAAAAATTATCATCACACATTTACGCCAAAACATTAAATGCATTTTTGAAGCTTGCTGGCAGAAGCGCGTGTTGTTTGATTTGCTCGGGATCCATGTGGAGCAGGAGGGCATGGAGAAGTTTGCAAGGTCGCCGCAGAACTCGCTACTCTCCCACTTAGTTTTTATAAAAGACCAATTTAACGACCCGTTACTGAGCGCGCTCGGAGGAGTGCCCACGGCCTCTAATTGCAAACATTTGCCAAAAGCAAAAAAAAAAGAAAACAGAAAACCTTTGGGTCTCTAACTTCAGTTTTCATTCTGGAGTAATTTTTGCAGAACATTGCAATGCATGTTCAGCATGTTCAATTAAGGTTCCTCCCTGAAATCTTGTTAGTGACTGCGGCTTTATATTTGTTATTGACGCAGGAGGGGTGTTGTCGACCAAGGGGGTAAACTAACAAATTTTAACAATAAACCCCAGCTCATTAACTACAAATTTTAGCATAACCATGCAAAGTTTGACCTTAACCATTAAACAGAGGCAAAGTCTGGCTCAGCATACAGTATATGACATACAAACCATTGAGAGAAAAAGACGTTTTGGTTTCTTATTAGTTAATTGTAAACTCCATTATTACCACTAATGACGTATAGAGGCACCATTTAATTCTTTTCTTATAAACCAGAAATGCTTGAATAGATAAGACCATCTACAGTATGTCACATCCTAAGAAAGGCTTCCCTTGCTTCAGGAAAAGTGTGAAACCAAATCTAATAGAATACTTGGTGGACTTGGATAGCCAAACTAAACTACGACCCCTTTACATATAAACACTCCTATGAATACGATTTCTCTGTCGGAAGTCCAAAGAATGAGTGTCCATTCTTTTGACACCACAATCAAGCAAGATCTATGCGGTTACACAAGGCCCTTGTTCGGGGGCTCTTACACTGAGCAATACAGGATGGCTTAACATCAGAGATGGTTAGTAGATATCAGTCAAACTCTTTAGCGCAATAAAACTGGCATGATTTAAAAATATACAAGTATGAAAAGATAAAAGCACTTTGTCCGTCAAACAGCGTCAAACGTTTCCTAGCTGGACACCAACCATATCAGAAAACTGCAAATGAAATTCCATCTTCAAGGAATCAAACAGTCATCAGGAAGCACTTGTGAAGTTATTCATTATAGTGATTACATTATAAATACACATCAAAACTGATTTCATCAATATTCCGTGTTGTGATGGAAATGGCAGAATCAGAATAACGGATAAATTCAGCTAAATAAATATATAAATAAATGTATATTTAATGTGGCCTAATTTTCTGCTCTTTCCTTCCATCTCCTCCTGGGGTCACAGTGCAGACATGGAGATTAGGAGAAAAGGTGACTCTACATGATCCTTAAAGTGTGGCATTGTGCTTGAGTGACCGCCAGAGGGGCGTTGACTGATACCCTGCACTCCCCGAAAGCAGTTAATAAAAATGGATTCATGGATCTGCAGATGAGCAGGCTGTGTTAGTAGCCAAGGAACCAGGACAGCGCAGTCACCACCAGGGCGTCACCACCAGGGCGTCACCACCAGGGCGTCAGCACCAGGGCGTCACCACCAGGGCGTCACCACCAGGGCATCAGCACCCTGCCACGCCGTAAGACCACCCGTCCCAGACATGAGCCACTCCCAGGATTGAGAAGCCACACCCCCTCCTGCTGCAGGTACAGCTCATTGTGCGCAAAACACGGAAACACACAAAGAGACACTCATCAACGCACACGAGAAAAAGTAAAGGACTACAAAGAAATGAAAAAGAAAACTTACATGAGACAACAGACTGAAGACAAAGTACTGTTTTTACTTTTTAAAGAAGTGTATATTTCACCTGGTCCTTTGTAATGGGGAATGATGCAGAACCACAAAGTAGGTTGTAAATGTTTTCACTGAACTACACTCCATAATACTTATTAAAGTTATAAAAATAATCTCCGTGGTGCAAAGAGGCTAGCCGAAGATTAACACCTAATAAAAGCACGATATAAAAGTTTATTACATTCCAGCCAAGACAAATTAAAACCCCAGTCCCACTGGAGACACGATAAGAAAACTGTCGTCCTCTATCTTTAAGGATTTGCGAAATTAATATTAAAAATATTATATATATAAAAAGAAACTAAAATAGAAATCTGTGAACAAATGGAATGGGGTGTTAGGAATCACTGCAATCCTTCCTGCTTGCCGGAATCCTTCTAAACCATCCCTGCATTCTGCATTCCTTTATGCGATCATAAGAAAAAATATATTTATATTGTAGTGGCAGATCTCCAACCCATAAATACATCAGCAGCATGCAAACCAGCTTTGCACAGGTAAACATACAGATTCCTCAAGCAAATGAGGTATCAGTCTAAAGAGGTGTGTGAATATTAAGATCAGGAAAAAAAAAACCCAAAAACTTTCAATTCAGACCATGCATGCTAAAAAATGTGCAGAGGTGCCAAGAACTGTCCAGAACACCTTTCTTGAGATATCAGGATCGATACTGTCACTCAAACAGCCAAGACAGACAGGCAGAATGTCCGTGTGAGTGGCTTTTGTTTTTGTGGAGCATACAAAAGTAGAGCTACTGTTTGGTAGAGGGGATATTTTATCTTATTTATGCTGCAGGGATGGCAAGCAGTGAGCAAAACTATATTCAAGCAGGCGGATTTGTGGCCTGAAGTTTCGATTCCCAAGAGGAGTTTGAACATTTTCGGCATGTACCCGGCTCTGTTAATGGGGGAGAGGGGTGTTTAAATGGGAAGCTCGGGAAGTCACCCGGAATAAGCACGAACACTAAGCATGTAAATAGGAGCATGCAGTGCGTCAACAGTAAGCGTTAAACCACAGCACGCAGCGCACTCTGGCATCCGTGCACCGAGCATTCTCATGCACACCTGCACACAGCCAACCGCGTTATGTGCTAACAATAAAGGCAATAGATTTGAATACAGACGGTCCCTCGTCTCCCAATGACACGCGCTCCGTAAACCCGGATAGCTAATGCATTCACGCTCGTTCTTATCGATGCTCTCTGTTTGCGCGTGGCACGTAACGGATGCGCTGCGTTCAACCGCATCGTCCCGTCCCTTTCTGTGACGATACTCCGGCTCCAAGATTCGGCAATGTATCAAACGTGCTTGTCTTCTGCTTTTGACAAGAATAACCTCTTTCAAGTGTAAACAAACCATCTTTTCCCCCTGAAAGTATACCCTACAGTTCTCAAAATACTTTTTTTTCCCTCCTTGATAGGGGCGGTTTATTCTAAATAATGTTGTCCTCCTAACAGGGTTAAAGGTAGGATATGTTCTGCTTCCTACAGTATACTTTGATTGTTATGGATCCTGCCTACACACGTGGATGGAAGGTGCTGAAAATCATTACTATTCCCACGGATGGGTTGAACGTTGACGTGCTGACCCGGAGGTCAATGCACTAAGGGTCAGGCAAGGTCAGAAAAGGTCAAGCAGCAGTATATCCACAAATCTCCACTGACGGATAATAGATACAGTCAGGAAGGCACAGCAATTAAAATACAGATGGGGAGAGTTAGAATGCAGTAGTTCATAAGGCCTGGAGTACATCTCCTACGTCACTAAATCATTTTACATTAATCCGATACTGCATGTGAGGCCCAGGGCCCCGATAATGGTGCTGTCACACAGTAACGAAGGACCCCTGAGCGACACCTGCTGAATTGATTGGGAAGCCTTTGACACTATGTAGTATATCATAAACTGCACAGTAGGCTGTAAAGCAAGGACAATCAGGTGACCATCTGCCACCCAATCAGAACACCAGCAGTGTATAAATGCTCTCTCTCTCTCTCTCTCCCTTCTTTATGTCACCTGGGAATATTTCTCTTCATAGTGGAAGCCTATAGCATGTAAAATTAGCAAAATTCACTGATTTGCTTGATTTTTTTTTGTCTGATCTCAATTCCGACACTCAGGGCACGGGTTCCTGTTTACCTTTGTTAACATGTTAATAAACGTTGTTACATGAAACATGTTCCTATTTCGGGACATGAAAAAGGGGCACAAGCTACTTAATGAGGTTTATAATTATCAGTTTCCAGAGAATATAAGAAAAGGTACACAGCAGTCTGGATGACAGTGAAATGCTCACATGACATCTCAAGTTAAAAGCAGTAATGAATAATTACCAAAGGTTGTATTAAAAAAAATGCACAATGGGTGAAGGTTTGTACGTATCAGATCTTGCGGACGGATGTATTCATTAGTTCACAATGAAGCGAGTGGAAGTGGCCAGTCATCGTTAGCTAAGGAGTGCCGTGGCCTCTTTGCGATGCTTAAGGTTTCCGATGCAGAGCTCTTTTCAGATGACGGCTCGGAGGAGACCTCGCTGAAGCTCAGGCGATATCGATTTCCCGAAGCATAGCTATCCCCTCCTTTTTGTGCACTGCTGCTGCCGCTGCATGGAAGTTCAATGCAAAGAATGCAGGCGCTCTTCCAGGCAAAACGGTTTGTAATATGGACTTGTTTTCAGTAACTGACAATAATGGCACACTGTTTTATTTACGGTTTGAAGCTCTGATTGGATAACTGATCTTTGTCGTCTATTATCCCATGTGGGAGAGGGTATTATTTTTCATTGAAAGGTCCCGAAACATGCAGTGTTTATAGTCTATTATGTTCTCAAACTGTATGTTTAGTAAACAAAAAAAACCAGAGAACAACCAGTTTACACTCTATCGGACCAACCTGAGGAGTATTCAACAGATGAATGTACAGTATGTGTGATTAGAAATTAATATATTTCAATATCACTCATGTTGTTTTAATAGCTTTTTTTAACCAGGGGGCTTTTTAATTCACTGTGAATAAGGTGAAATCCTTCCCGCATAAAATCATATCGAAATACAGGTAGTGTGCATTAAGCTATGTTACTCCATGCACCCAGGTACATTTTCCAAGCAAACTTAAACGCAGCCGTTTTGCATATAGACATTCCCGGGTTAATCATGCGCTTCGTCTGCATATCCGACACACGAACGCGGCATGCGGCTAAAGCGTTCACGCATGTTTTAGGCTTCGTTCATTGCTTCCTCTTTCCCGTTTATGCACGACACACCGCACAGTGTGGGCTCCCTACGCAATTCCGTCGCACCCGAGCAACTTAACACTTCACATAGCCACAAACTGACATGGGGAGACCGTTAAGCATAAGTGTGCTTTTTTAATTTGCCACAGCAAGGGACGTGGCCGTATTACTTGCGGCTGGTCAGTTTGTTTCCCGCTCTACTAAATTTTAACCAGCCAATTTCCATTATTTCCTTAACTTCAGCAGGTAAGACAGTTCGTTCTCTTGGGTGGTCCTCAAAATAATGGCACTATCACATGTTGCAATTAGTGTTTTTCGCTCTGTCCTCAAGCAAAAGGTACATGAAAATGATAAGGATCTCCACCATCCGCCGGGCTTAAATTGGCTTAAGCTCGAACTCGGCGCCTTTGTGTCTCGCGGCTTACGTTTCAGGACCCGCATATATAACCTTATTATACAGTGTAAAGAGAAAGGAGGATCTTGAATTATTCAGCACCCTGGTTTTCGGGCGAGAAGAAGTTCAGCAGAATTTAAATGATCTCAAAGAAACTCACAAGAAACCTGGATTAATTAGCTCACACCTTTTGTGGAGTAGAACCTGACAACAGCAATCCAATCTGATTCCCACATGTTGAACATTATGAAATATTTCATGTTGGAATTAAACTCAGAGTACCTTTTCTACATTTAGCCCTTCAATTTTGGAAGGAGATAATTCCCCACTCTGTCGTTCGACACTCTTGGCTAATCAGAATTTCGAGCAGGTTAAATCTGTCACGGGGGTGTCCTGGGAGGGGAGAAATGGGCGCTGACAGGAGTCGGGCAGGACGGGTAAATAAACAAACACGCACCCTCCGTGCATGCGACGGGACGGGCCATGAATTATTGACACACACCTGCCACAAAGTCAGAATCAGGACACGCAGCTCTGCCCGCTGCTTCTGACAGGGCGTCTCAGGTTTGGGGGGGGCTGAGACAGGCTGGAGGCTCTGGGAGTTGCACCCCCCCGTCCCCCCGTCCCCCCCACCGTGGATTGTCTCACACTAGGTACCTGTTGTCTGATTGCACCTCTCTCGGTTGCCCTTACTGTGACTCTGAGGGTCTCCCTCACCCCGAACAGTTACCTGTACAGTGACTCTCAGGGTCTCCCTCACCCCCCACAGTTATCTGTTGCATCTCTCTGAGGCTTCCCCATGGGTACTTGTAGTACGACTCTCAGGGTCTCCTTCATCCCCCCTTGGTTACCTCTAGGAACTGTGAGGGTCTCCCTCACCCCCAACAGTTATATTTTGTGACTCTGAGGGCCTCCTACACCCCTGATAGTAGTGACTCTGAGGGCCTCCCTCACCCTGCATGGGTACCTGTAGCATGACTCTAAGGGTCTCCCTCACCACCCACAGTTGTGTTTTGTGACTCTGAGGGCTTCCCTCACCCTGCATGGGTACCTGTAGCATGACTCTGAGGGTCTCCCTCACCACCCACAGTTGTGTTTTGTGACTCTGAGGGCTTCCCTCACCCTGCATGGGTACCTGTAGCATGACTCTGAGGGTCTCCCTCACCCTGCATGGGTACCTGTAGCATGACTCTGAGGGTCTCCCTCACCCTGCATGGGTACCTGTAGCATGACTCTGAGGGTCTCCCTCACCACCCACAGTTATGTTTTGTTACTCTGAGGGCTTCCCTCACCCTTGATGGTAGTGTGAATCTGAGTGCCTCCCTCACCCCCCACAGTTACCTGTAGTGTGATTCTGAGGGCCTCGTTCACCCCCCACAGTCACCTGTAGTGTGACTCTAAGGGCCTCCCTCACCCCCCCACAGTTACCTGTTGTGTGACTCTGAGGGGCTCCTTGTTGGCCTTGTGCTGTCCCTCCAGTATCTCCTGCTGGGCTTGCAGCAACAGCTGTTTTCCTGAAGTGGAGTCCGCCTGTAGCTTCTGCACCATCTGGCTACGATGTGTGTGTACATGTGTGTGAATGGGGGGGGGGGTGGGGGGTGGTGGTGGTAACGACAAAGGACAACAAACAGAAAACTCCAATCACAGGGGCTCAAACAGAGAACACATGTTGCTGCAGCTATCTCTGATGTACTTGAAATGCGCTGATCTGTAAGTATGCACCCTCATACACAGCTGAACCTCTGGCCAGATGCATCAGGCATTGATCATGGGCCGGCTACCAAGGAAACTGAAGCAGCTAGCAGTTTGCCATCCCTTTGTTTATTCATGTACATGTCCGGTAAATAATGAAGCCACATTAAAGGAAGAGATCTCATCAATCTTTCTTCATGCGTATATTGCCAGGCTTAATAAGAAGATTCCTCACCAAAATAACAGCATTGCTTTGGTTCATTAAGCGTTTGAAGCAAAGTGTTCATTTGAAGTATTATCATCAAACAAAAGTCTGTATTTATTAAGTCTCGGCCCTAATGTTTCCTGATATTAATGCAAGACAAATTAGGCTAGCAAGCTTAGAAAATGCCTTACACAGAAGTATGACAACCAACGCAGAGAATTCTCCAAAGCACTAATTTAAATTATAATGTGCATCCTGTGCAATGAAGAAAAAAAAATAACATTCAAACACAATCGCAGCTAACTAAATCGGTATTGACTTTATTGATGTGGTGGGGAGTGAGTGAAGACGCAGTTTTCATAATACAGTTTTAACGAAGGGCAATTAATAAAGGACTGAAAGATGAGCACAATAACTTTTCTCTCCCCATTTGAGAGGATTCCAAAGGACACTTGGGCCTCATGGGAGGCAGGACAAAAGCCAAAGTGCTGAGGGAAACCTGACACCAAATCCTCAGAAGTGCGATGCTACAAGCTAATCAATAATGTGCCTATTCCTACCCCTAGACAATGGGACCTGGCTGCAGCTGCCGGCTGATCGATAGTACAAATTATTACAATATCCAGAGCCTCAGCTGGACAGCCTGTTCTGGGGACAGCAGCAGTGGGGGCCGCAAACGTCACGCACGGTCGCATGCACAGCAATGAACGAGGGGATGTAGGGAGACCGGCAGACAAAAATGCAGGCGGATAGAAGTACTGAAGTCTATCTGAGCCAAGTTGTATTTCCTGACTGTATAGTTTACATCCATCGTTGCTCATGCACGCAGACACAAAATTGGGGGCCAGATACGCACGTATAAATATAACGGCGGAACAGAGCGCGTCAAGCCGCATTACAGCTAGCTGCTGCAAGACGCGCACCGCTACAACGTTCCGCAACGTGGGAGCCCGGGTTACGTTTCACCGGGAGACATCCGGCGAGATTTGTGCGCCCGCTTTCAGAGTTTTCTTGGCATGGAGGCCAAGAAAATCATACCTGTGACTACAGTGGGGAGAAAACAGGAAGGGGGGTGGAATTCACATGTGATGGGCTATCTGGCTACAGGTAGGGCATGGGGAGATCGGAGAAAAAAAGTTCTAAATCATACTTGGTTAATCATTAACACCTGTGGTGGAGGTTTCTAATGCAAATGCACGGGCTGGCACTCTGGCAAGTTTGAAAGCTAAAATCCTTCCAGATAAAGTTCCCATATTAAACTCCAATGTACCCAGAAACACATCTCGTTCATTTATGCTGAGTCTGGGTAAGGACCAGCTACCACAGAGAACGTGGTAGCGAACTGATTTTTGTAAAGAAGACATCAAACGAAATGCAGGACGCTGGGAGAAGATTTGGCTTCCCATAACAATTGAAGACTCTTTCTTTAAACCATTTTGATTATTTCTACAGCATATATTTAGTTTTGCCCATCAAAGCAAACTAGGAGTGACTGTGTTTGTGCCATTGGCTGATTTTAATAATTTAAAAAGTAGCATTTGAAATAAATAAATCGTACAGTAGGAAAGACAAAGACCGAGGAAATTCCTCATGGGAAGATTTGGTGGAAGCTGATGCGGGACTAAGTTCCGAAGTCGGGTGTGAAGACGCCACCCCAGCCCCGCCTCCCCAGCCCCGCCTCCCCAGCCCCGCCACCCCAGCCCCGCCTCCCCAGCCCCGCCTCCCCAGCCCCGCCACCCCAGCCCCGCCTCCCCAGCCCCGCCACCCCAGCCCCGCCTCCCCAGCCCCGCCTCCCCAGCCCCGCCTCCCCAGCCCCGCCACCCCAGCCCCGCCTCCCCAGCCCCGCCTCCCCAGCCCCGCCTCCCCAGCCCCGCCTCCCCACGGTGTCCCCCTTACTTGAGGCGGGCGAGCTCCTCTGCCGTGTCGCGGGCCCTCCCCTCGGCACTCCTCAGCTCGGCGCGGGCCTGCCGGCTACCCCGCTCCTGCCGCACGGCCTCTGCGGTCTGTATGCCGAGCTGCTCCCGCATGGCGCTGAAGCTGGCCTCCAGCAGCGTCGTCCGCTCCTTGTGGTCGGACAGAGCCTGGACTGGGGGGGGGGTGAGGCGGAGACAAGCCAGTGAGATGGAGAACCCCGCCGCTGCTCAGCGCTCAGGCCGGGAACGTGGACGAAATCCATTTTGAGAACTCCGTCAGAAAGGTCTTATTATTTCAGCAAAAGCTAAATGACACGAGTCACCCTTGGGTACTGAAACTACCTGCAAAAATAACTACAATGCAGCAGCTGAACTTAATTATGAATTATACCAGAAGGAAGATTTGCAAAGGAAACAAAAACATCACTTAACAGAATAATTAAATACTGCTATACTCGACACTGACAGACTGGAATGCATGTTAACATGTTAAAATATTTTAAGACATGTTAAGAATAAAAAAAAATAAAAAAACCTGTGTACCACCCATGGAACTAGAACCTTTGTTATCCTGCTGAACAAAAGAACAGCTTCCATTTTTGATCAGTAGATGGCACTCTCGACATGAAGCCACTCACAATACCAGCTGCATTGAGGCAAAGTATCTTTTATTTAACAGGAAATGAAATCCCCTTGTTCTGCACTTAGTACATTTAGTGCAAAGATTATATATGTAAAATGTGCGGCTCTGGTGTCCATGTTGACGGAGCGTTGTGGCTTCGTGCGCTCGATTTTAAGCAGGAGATGATGCTGTAACGGTCATGTTAGCTGAGGGAGCTTTCCCCGCCTATCTCTCTGCTCTGCGTAAGACCACCGGCATCCTCCGTAACCTCTCTCTTCCTGTCGTACAGATGTAGGCGTCACGGCCATCCAGAAACATAGCCCGCTTTGAAGCGTGAGGCCTAGCACGATGATTGCAACTTTTAAGCACTGTTGCATTACACTTGGACTTTCACTGCCATGGGGGTGCTGGGGGGGGTCAAGGAGGCAAGGTGGGGGCAAAACATTCATAGTAGGATTCAGGGTGAGGGCATGATTAATTTATGGCATTACAGCAACTCAACTGTTTAAATAGGAGCCTCGGGAAATTGCATAGCTAACTTCAATCACTAAATATTTAATGCACAATCATTATTTCCAGCCCATATTAAATAGATTACACTTTGTTTCATGTGTAAAACTTAAAATAAAAAACACAATTGCAACTTTGAGACGGACAGCCAACGAATAAACACAATGGAGGCATTCTAACACCCTGCTGGAGGAGATCCACTCGCGTCGCGCACCCCTCTCCGCCTGCTTCAGCATCCAACGGCACCCTGAGCGGCCGGCCCAGTCACTTGAGAAAAGCTCACATCGAATGGGCTATACAAAAAAAAAAAAAAGAAAAGCCCATAGCAATGACCCCACTGACCTGAGATCAGGTGGCCGCTGCACGCAGCGCTTTTAAACCAGGTTTCTCAGACAAGGCGGACAGAGGCGGGGAAAGTGGGGGTTAAAATGGCACTGAATGGAGTTTACCTTTGCTTTGGATGGGAGCCCAAGCTGACTCACAGCCAGAGGCACCCACAGCTGCTCCTTTATTTACAATCCCTTTGGCAGCCTTACAAGTGCCCCAGGCTGTAACAGAGTGTACCTAATGTTAGAGCTGCCAGGTAATCTTATGTCAAACATACTCCTTTGATATAAAGTGATCAATAGATTCTTGTAAAGAAGTAATTTCTCAGATGTCTCAACCAAGATTCTTTTTTATTATAATATATTCATATATGTGTTGTTATTATATTTCTGAATGAGGTGGGCTTCACACCACAGCCTTGCCGTGCCAGGATGCGCCTCTGAACTCTCTGTTTAGATGCTTCCGATGCGCCGCCATTACAGATCGATAGCTCCGCACGACACAATTATCTGCAATGATCTGGTCGCGCTGGAGATGCAGGCTTTCTGAGAACCATTTGAGGTTTTTGAGACACGAACGTGAAATATTTCTAAGAATTCTACAGCTGGAGTTGGAGACTTAATGGGCAGATTATAAAATTAAGAAATTCTTAGAAAAAAACAATACAGAACAGTGAAAAATATTTTTTAAAAAACACAATATACACACACAGTATCATTAAAGTATTCAAAGATTATAATGCAAAAACTACACAAATATTACTGTGCTGCTAGTTATTATTTGATTAATTTATGCTTTCATTCATGCTTGTTTATGTGAGAAGATCCCGATCCAGCACTGGTTTGCTGCTACCAGAGTCCTCATTAACGTAGAGGGAGCATTGTATTCTGATCTGAATCTTCTGACACTGTTCACCATATTAACTGTTAGGCATGCATCATATGAAGCCCTTTTAATGGTCTGCCATTACGGCAAACCGTTTGACCCACTGCATAAAATATATCACCGCAACCCACCCACCCCCTAGCCGTTACCCTTTTTCAACATTTGCATTTAGATACTTGGCCTCAGAAACGACTTTCTGAATTCTCCATCTGAAACGCAACGTAACTCTAGCACGTTCTCCCAACCGCAGGCCTGATGGACCTATGAACCAAACTGCCATCAGCCAATCAGACGGCTCGACTCGGGTTTTTTTTTTTCCCATGAAGCCCTATTCATGCAAGACATCATGTGTTCATATATTATGCTTCTCTCAGGGTTAAGCTGAAGGTTACAAGATTGACAGACCTAAAGATAGCCTGACAACCAGGGGGGGCTTTGTTGCATCCAGCTAAGATAGCTAATTACTAACCCTGATCACGGGCGAGGTAGCTAATAAATTAATAAAAATGTCTAACAGGGTAGCAATTGTGCTTCTTCGTTCTACAAGACAGCGGGAGAGCCAACACATCTAATGCAGACACTTGAGGCTCAAGAGGGAACAATCAAAGCTACTTTCCACAGCGACCTCCCTGTGTACGTCACTATAAATCGATGGTGCTCAAATCATGCATTAAAATTAACACTGCACATCGCAAAAAGCCCCAAAGAACCCACACATCACCAAGGGGGGTTGGGGGGGGGCTGTTGTTCTGGAGTGTTTTGGGGGCAAGTCGAACTCTTAACCTCAGTTCTTCAGTGGTGACCACAGGTTCTTGAGACCAACAGCTGACACTCGTTTAGCCGACATCGTCATCTACTGCAGGTCAATCGTCCACTTAAACCCATGGATCCTATAACACGCTCCCGGTCCCGACCAGCTTCTGTATCATTATTTCTGTTTCATTTATTTCATTGCACACTTCATGATAAATCTTTATTGTGGTTTACATACATTGAACACACCCTAAAAATTGTGATTTTGATGTGGAGGAAGTGCTGCTGAAAAAACTTGTCCTAACAAAAATGCTCAATTATATACTGAAGAATGAACTGTATCGCTAAAACCTACAAATAATGGCAACCCAAAACTATTATGTAATATTATGTAAGGTTCCAATTTATGATACTCAACGTTTAAAGATTTCCATAAGCTTTAACAGGCAAATTCAAATGCTAGACAACACACTGGTAAAGTTCAGTAATTTAAAAAATAACTAGCATTCATAACAAGTATTCAGGAAACAAATATTCAGCCTCTTAAGCTTATGATGCCACTGAGGGAAAATGGAATGTTTAATAATAATAATAATAATTTAAAAAAAAATGTCATTTAACATCCTTAGTTTAAGAATCTTACTATTTAATAATCTGCAAAGATTTTAGGAAAATGAAAAACTGTAGGTAAATGAACCCGCTCCGCAAGGTCGACATCTTCAGTGTTATGCTTTACATTCTTTGGCATTTTGACTCGCTAATAGAAAGTTTTGAAATGGCTGAAATGTCAAAAGTTAAAATTTAACTGAAGTTCTGCTGCTTTAATAAAGGCAGGGTATGAATCATCGAATGGTAAAATCATACGTTCACACTTTATCTTTGAAGAGCACCTCCAACCATCTTTAAAAAGTGTCCTTCAGATTCGGAATGAGAACCAAACACTGTCAGAGCCTCTCAATCCCAACGATTACATTCGAAGCCAGTTTAGTCCGCTGTTGTTTTCGCTTTGCCAGTCAGTTGTCAAATCTATCATATCCTAAATATCAACATGACTCTTCAAAGAAGCATTGCCTGGAAAGAAAATGGCTGATTTTATAACATATTCTAAACTTCTGAGTAAGTTAATGCAGCAGTCATACAATGAACATTGGCATTAGTAGCAAGATTTTTAAAAAAAATTATAATTAAAATTTGATGACAGAAAATGTAAAAACGTGTCAGTAACTGAGATACAAATGCAGTTGCCCTGGTCACATCCTATGCCTGTAAACCAAAGGATTTACACCCTGATTTCCAGTACAGGGGATATTATTTATAGACGTATTCACTCTCGAGGTGTCAACGTCTACTATGATTTCTGAAAGCTGCACTGTGTTTTTTGTTAGAGTAGGAACTGAATGGTATTGCTGAACCTGTCATGGGGCAGATTCCATTACTATTCCAGGCAAGTTAAGTATTGCCAACTAGTGCCACTATGAACAACTACATACAGGTAAAATCATTAATTGCTATTTGAGCAAAATGAGCGAAGTCATGCAGATACCAAGCAACAGGGCAAATCGGTGTTAGTCAACCCGATCTTCAAGCATCTCCAGATGAACCACATTTTTGTTCCCTCCCAGTTTTTACTCCTCCGGGTCCCTGAGGACTGGCTTATTTTAAATATCTTTACGATGTTTTTTGACCTGTCAAAGCTAACAGCACCCAAACCTAGTTGGCCGTGCTTGGCTGGGAACGGGTGATTTAAAGGTAAGGCAGCAACAAATGGGGTGGAGGCAAAATTTAGCCAAAGCAAAATGTGTTTTTATCATGTGGACGTGAAGAGGGAAGAGGTTGCATGGCCTCGGCATTGTTGCTCTGACACTGCTGTGGTAACATGCAGATATCAAAGGCCAGTAAGAGCTGATCTCAGTAATGGATATTTCAGTCCTGGGGAAGGAAAATGGGCCTTTCATATTTTCCAAGAATTTGTCTTTTGCAGTTTTATTTCAACTGATAATGGGTGTCGCACTTTATGTTTTTATTCCACTAACAGCAGAGCAACATGAGCACGCACTGGTTAGAGAATAAGTATGTGCTTCTCTATAAGGTAATGATTCTGCTTCCTATACTTTTTGAATAAACACACACATATACATATATGTGTGTGTGAATATATATATATATATATATATATATATATATATATATATATATATATATATCAAATGTCAATGTCAAATAAAACCAAAACAGGATTTTTGAGGGTTTTTTTCTGCAGGCATTTGCAGAAGGGAGATAAACCTTATATCTGTATTTTCTGCATATAATGATTGCATTATGCAGAATATAAGAATTTTAATAAAATGATAACTTTAAAGTGATTCATGTGGTTTAAAAGGAGAATTACAGCTTAAAACAGTTACAAAAATTAATTCCCCCAAGGAAAGTTAACAGGTTATTGGGCCAAGCTATCCAAGCTATTGGTAACTACCTATTATGACCAGCACATTTAAACATAACAAGATCCAAATTTTAGTTTAAATGATCATAAATATGTAAAAATATAACCAAACTTACAATTCACTTTCTGGGTGAAATGAACAAGCAAATTTCCATATTTTTCCATTAATACTTTATATTATTATTATTGCTATAAAAATAATGAGGGAATTGCAATTCCCCCCCCTCCCCTCAAAATCCTTACATTTATACTACAATTTTTATGATTTAATTTCCATTTTTCCACCATGTATGGTTAGCTATTACAGAAATCCATTACTATTAGTTAATATGTATGCAAATTTGAACGTAAAACATTAAATCGGAGTTCCTTTGGAACTGCTGCACCAGTGACATTACACATTATATGTTTAATTATGCAAAACTTGGAAAGTTGACTTAACAGCGCACAATTTCCCACCCACAATAACACCTTTAAATCATTCCATATGCAGCTGCAGAGAGCGGTGAATAAAAACTACTCGCTAAAACACAGGAAGCTTAAGACAAGAGAGAGAAATGCTGTTCTTAGGAAGAAATCGAACCAAAGTTTTAATTAATATTAAAAAAAATACATCTTGTGCCACCATTTGTGCTGCTGATAGGAAATCCATGGAAGGGTAGATTATCCGCTTTCTCATTAGGGATATCGCTCCCCTCTGGTTCATATCAGAGTAAACGTAGGGGGTGTCATATTTTAAAGAAATAAAGCCAGGTGCCTCCTCATCATTAGTTCAAGACATCTTTCGTTAAGAAGGAAAGTTCACGATCACTCAGCCTGCGTGGAAGCGAGTGCATGTTTAATAAGATTCCATTACTATGCCAGACAAGTTAAGTATTGCCAAAAAGTAAAATAAGTCTTTTATAAGAGCAGACACTGTGGTGTATAAAACAAGGCCATTTAAAACTGTCTTTCTGTTGAATGTTATGCTAAATAATGACACCAGTGTAACCTAACGTGCAGTTTTTAACAATCCAGACCGAGTTCCGGTTCGGTGCGGAACCGAAGATTATGAGTTCAGAGCAAAGTCCAATGCGAAAGGCGTGGTTTCTGAACCGTAGGCACCGTATTCAGGGTGATGATTATATATCCATCAGGTAATAGGCTGTGAGCCAGCGAGGTGAGATTTACTGCCTGCCGTATCAAGCCTAGTTTAGCTAGTGTGATTTTCGTCCGGCATTAGAGGGAATGGCTTTGCAGCCGAGGCCGGAAAATTAGGACAATTAGAGATTAATCAGGACAAGTAGGAGACGTTTGTCAGCCAAATTTAATTTCTTTGTTTATAATTATATTTTGTGTGTGTATACAAATTTTAAAACAAAAACAATCTAAATTACATAATGCATGATGTAGTTTACAGCATGCAAAGGTCCCTACTTGTTTTCTGGTTTTCAATGATTTCTTCCCCCATTATATGAATGGAAACATGGTCGGTGTATTAAACAAGGCCGAAGGCATTTTAACGCCATTGCGGTTTCGAGGGGACGCGAAAGTGGCCCGTTGAGGCAGGCGCACTACGGGAAGATCATAAACGTGTCTCAGCAGGCAAGGGGGGCCGCGTCGCTCTGGCTGATCGAGGAACCCCGAACGGAGGCAGACCCTGGCGGGGAGACGGTCCCCTGGCGGCCGCGGGTTGCACGAGTTAATTCTTAATGAGACAAATCAGCATGGGAAACAGTGGCGTCACCCCGGAGGAGGGGGTTAGGGATTCAGGGACTCGGATGGGGAACAAAGGCCTCCTCTACTGCATATGATGAGATCTCCGCAAGGGATCCACCAGCGGGAAAGGTGAATCATTACCAGGCGTATCTCTGTATCTCACGCAGTGGACATGGCCCCATCATTAAGGTGAGGGATGCTTCCAGCGCTCTGACAGAGACTGACAGCCTCTGTGTCCAGGCACCTGTTACGGCACCGGCTGGGGGAACAGGGTGAGGGTTGGGGGGGGGGTATGCTGGATAACAGAAAACAGCGCTTGTGAGGGGCACGTACTCGCAAGAGCCATTGTCTTCCGCGAATTTAAACAGTGACGGATAAAGAGCGGCGGAGCTGTCGTTTCCTCTTCCTCTGCTGGTAATCGCGTCTTTCAGAGGAGAAGCTTCTTCTTCTTTTTTAAGTGATTTCTTTGTGCTCTTCAAACTGACATGCAGGGAGGGGGCAGAGTGATCTCAGCGAGTCCCTGGAGGACAGCAGGTGCTATCAGAGGCGCTCATCTCAGACTGACTCATCGGGAGATAAGGATTTTACTCTTTCCACTTAATTAAAAATTGGTGTGAAGAATTCCTGAGGGGCAAGGGGCAGCCAAATCAGACAAAAAAACAAGAGAATTTATGTTAAGATTTCACAAAATAGTCTTATTACTTGCCTGTTGCCTGCAAAAACACATAAAAAATATCAACAAGTTAAATAACGATCCAGAAGCTGGATAGTAATGGCGGCTGTCAAGAACTACTAACATTTATCTGAAAAGCAAGTATGCGGACTTAGTGGTTTTTAATATGTCTTGCAGGTACATGGCCAGGTGACTCTCCTAGTGAGAGAGGGCGCAGGCGACTCGTGAGCAGGTGCACGCTGGAACTTCTGCAGATGGTATCCCGGGGCTGGGCCGTGTCATCATGGAGCTTGACCGCCAGGGCAAAATATGGGTTGGCCTCGGGCCCAGAAACTTTGCAAGGCTGTTAGAGCTGCTCCTCTCTTAACGCTTAAATAATTCACTCCTCACGTTCCAAATGACTTCAATGGCGACCATATTCAAATACGCACGTAACGTAAAAAATATAACCTGAATTATCATTTTAAATTCCAAAGTGTCATGCCCGGCTCGTCCGCTCCTCCTGTGTGCCACGCCCCCAGATTATCCTCCTGTGTGCCACGCCCCCAGATTATCCTCGTGTGTGCCACGCCCCCAGATTATCCTCGTGTGTGCCACGCCCCCAGATTATCCTCGTGTGTGCCACGCCCCCAGATTATCCTCCTGTGTGCCACGCCCCCAGATTATCCTCCTGTGTGCCACGCCCCCTGATTATCCTCGTGTGTGCCACGCCCCCAGATTATCCTCGTGTGTGCCACGCCCCCAGATTATCCTCCTGTGTGCCACGCCCCCAGATTATCCTCCTGTGTGCCACGCCCCCTGATTATCCTCATTTATACTACGGGACCGTTGAATGCTTGAATCTGATTGGCTGACGAACGTTCTGAGGTGTGCAATTATTTTCAGATAAACGCACGGCGAACGTAGTTCCAGGTAGCTCTCTTGACCGCATTACAGTTCCATATCACTTCGCATAGTTAACTGTAATAACGGAAATTAGCATACAGTACCTATACAGCACACAGGACTAACAAAAACAACAACATGACTGACGATTTTCCGAAAGTAAATTTTAATATTTACGGTGAATATGAAACTTTCAACAACTGGGCTGCAGCAGTATTAGTTAGCCTAGTGTACCAACTTAAAGGCTACACATGACATTTCTCACTAGCGAGGTAATAACAGCGCTGCATCTTAAAGCAGACTTACAGTTTAGAGACGGTGCTTCAGAACACTGTTGAGGGACACACGGAGGTAGCCTAATTCATACAAGCTCTCTCTCTCTCTCTCTGTTTCTCTTTCTCTGTCTCTCTCGCTCTCTTTCTAATAACTTCATTATTAACTGCATTAGTCTGCTATCAACGGCTCAAGCCTCCATTGCCAGCTTTAAAATGACGTTTTGGAACTAGCAAAAGAGTCGTTGGATGAGATGCGGAAGAAATAATCCTACTCACAATAGCGATTTAAGTAGAAAAACCGGACGAATCCCTTGAAATATATAATCTGATCAATGTCTTGAGGTGTGGCAACCGTAGTATAAGCGGAATAATTGACTCCGGACCGTTTAATTATTAGAAAATAATGCACACCCGAGGTGTAACGGCCACTCCGCTTCGCGTCGTGGCCGCATTACCACCTCGGGTGTGCATTATTTTCTAATAATTCAACGGCCCGTCGTCAATTATTCCTTACGTGTGCCACGCCCCCAGATTATCCTCGTGTGTGCCACGCCCCCGGATTATCCTCGTGTGCTTCCCCGATCGTACCCAGCTGTGTCTGATTATTTTCGCCCAGTCTTGTCTATTTCAGTCCATGTCTTGCCTTGGTTTTGGTCCGTCATTGATGTTAGGTGATGTTAGTCTATGTCTGATGTCTCCTGGTCCCCGTACCTTTAATAAATCCGTTTTCCCCATATTCCGCCTGCTTGCCTGCTTCCTGCCCGCTTGCCTGCCCCTTCGCCTTACCAGCGAACCTGACACACAGAATTATCTTTTACGTTTTAAACTGTTGAACGGCTTCCATTTCTTGGATGTATATCCATCATTACTGTTGGTAATCAGCAGTATGATTTGATATTTCAATGCTTGCAAATAAAAGGTATATAAGCTCAAAATTACATTTCATGCACTTCACCCTGAAGATAAAACAATATTTATAAAATGTACGACAGTACCGTTTTCAGTTTATAATTCTTGCTCACAGAATATCTCTACATAATTCAGGGATCCATTGTGCCTTAAAAATCCAGTGGATATAATATAATTCATATTAAATGTAAAACTACAAAAAAACATAGAATGCCACATGGGTGACCAAACTATATGTACATTTACATTTTACATAATTAGCAGATACTAGAAACGACATGCAACTGAGACAAACAGCACATCGCAATCATATTTGCTGTCCAGGAGTCAACTAGGCCAAAGTGCAGCCAGGTTGAGCTTCCAGTGAATGTCCAGGTACAGGTGCAAGCAGGGCTGGGGCAGGAGCTACAAAACAACATCTAACAAAGCAAGAACCTAATAAGACTATTCGTGGACCTGCAGTGCAACGTAAGAACATGGGAACCTAATGAGGCATCAGTCTAGAAGAGAAATTCTTGGAACAGATGGGTCTTGAGGTGTTTCTTGAAGGTAAAGAGTAAATCTGATGACGAGGTATGGTTCAGCATCCCATCCCACCATTGAGAAACCACACAAGAGAACTTTAAGCTAACTAAATGTACGAGCAGTATAAGTTAGTATCTGCCTTTTACCTGCTCATTCCCTGATTGGCACTAACAGATATTGCTGGCATGGTCTCCTATGCCCTTTTGAGCTGATGTAAAGCACCCTACTGACTGTACTTACAACACACTATACACCACCAAACGCAATGCAGACAGACACACATTTCATCAGAATTAAGATTTACTCTGAAGTCTCAAAAACACTCATGGCTGTCAAGGGTCTCGCCTTAAATGGTGAGGGTGGGAGACTGCCGATGTTTCAGGGAGTTACATAAGCGCAGGTAAGCGTGGGATACAAACTGCCAGGAAGCGGAAGGGACCCTCACCACTCTGCCTGTGCTGCCTGTGGAGCTTCCGCATGTGCTGTTGCAGCTGTTTCACCTCAGCCCGGAGGGACAGATTTTCCTGCTCTCTTTGGCTCCTCTCTTCCTCCCAGGTCTGGGCTTCTCTCCTCAGGTCTGCGATGGTGCGTTCCAGGGCCCGCCGCTCCAACTCCTTGCTCCCAAAGGCCTCCCTGGCCTGGATGAGGTCGGCCTCACACCTCTTCAGGAGGTCAGCTCTCGCCCTGAGAGCCTGATGGACAGAGGAGATAGCTAAAGAAACTCCACTCAGTTGCTGTAAACAGGTTTGATATATTTTCCGTATTATTATACTTGGAATTTCTATCGACTACATTGCCTCATGATCCGATACTCCTTTAAAAACAGGTTTTGTAATTCACCATAGTCGCATTTTAATTGCGATACATCCTGTGACACTCATTGTCTTCATTTTCATGCTGGTTCATGCCACAGTTATGCTCAGGTTTCGATGTTCTGCCTAAACTTGGGCGATATTGAGTACGGTATACTGTTGTATTTTGGGTATACCGTGGCATTTTGAAATCGTCGGCAAAATTAGCCGAGCAAGGAGCTGAGAGACTCCTCCCCCTTCAGCAAATTTTATCGTCAAGATTTCAAAACACCGCAATGGCGCTGCTTTTGAAAATACCGCCAAGATACCGTACACAAAAGTATAATGTCTAGACGATTCGACGGTACGCAAAATTTGACACCACTCAGGCCTAGTTCTGTCACTGTTTGTTTTACCTGCTGTGTCAGTCACAGTGTCAACAAAGTGAATGAGTGAATCTGAGTGGAAAGAAGCAGCATGTGTGGGAGAAATGCCAGCATGTTCAGGCTCTCCCACGTGGTTCGTCTCGACACCCACGAATGCCTGCCTCGGGCTGGCACGCTTCCACCACTCAGCCCCCGATCATGTCCTATCATGTTCGCCCTAATTTGAATGCTTAACGTCCTTTTCGTGTCTTAATTGCGGCAAATTGCATTCTCTTGGCACGGCTCCCTTAAAACTGATCCCAGAGTAATTATCTCCTGTCAACCAATGAGAGGCAGATCTGTCTAGTGAGGGCCTCCCCTGTATTTAACGCGAGCCTTTAATTACCCACGCTGGCGTGCCACATGCTCCTCAACGGCTAACCAGCTCTGCCCGGGAGGTCGGTTCACGTTAGCCAAGGGACGACCACCAGATAACAACCAACAAAGCCAGACAGAAAAATACAGCACACTGAATTATTTTACCATCCTTGGTCACTATAACAAATTACATTCTAAAAAAATTACACTATAAAGAATTACCTCCCCATAGTTCAAGCCAGAATTCAGCTTGTACTATTGTAATGTAATTTAAGCACAAAGAAAATACAGATTAAAATGTAATCTAAAAAAAAGGAGCCCTTTTCTGCAATTCCATTGTCAAACGGCTCCTTTTAGAGCCCTGAGCATGACCAGAATTCAATATTTTATTTCTGTGGCCAGCATGGCCCATTAATTAGCGGGCAGACTCGTGATTGTCAGGCTGTTTGTGTTCCTAGCCTAAGGATAAGTCTTCCCATATTACACATGCAGAGGAATAAGCAGGTCTTGGGGGCACAATTTATTGTTTTTCTGCTTAATCTTATGAAATACTTGTTATTCATCTTCCTCACTCACATGTATCCACAATCAATTTAAACCACCGCAGTATTTCTTTATTTATTTATTTTGGAAGAGTGACAGTTTTTGCTGTATGACTGTATCTGTGGATGCATTAGACCGTTTTGTGCGTTTTGCATGTGCTGTGCAGTTGCGCATGACTAGCCATGCTTTTCCGCATTGCTGGATAGCGGAGAAACACTTTAAGGTAACCTCGGAGCCTGTAGATCGTGCTCTGCGACGTGTGACGTACGACATGTGACACGTATACACAGATCATCCATACCAGTGTGAGCGTGCCTACGAGCTACTAGAAGCTAACCTCCCACTAACGCTCCGAGTGGTAAAGAGAGATAACGAGCTTTGAATAAAGCGAGAGCGTCACCTGGTCCTTCTGAGCGCAGGTTCTCCTGGAGTCGGCAAGGTCCCCCTCCAGCTGGGCCACTTCCTGCTCCAGCCGGGCTAGCGCCACCTTGTGGTCCTGGTGGGCCGATGCAGCGTCCAGGTGCAGAGACTGCAGGGTGTGCTCGAGGTTGCGGTTCTCGTCCTCGCGCCTCCGAAGCTCCGCCTCCAGGTTTGTGGCGTCGGTCTTCAGCGCTTGGAAGTCTGTCTCGAGCCTCACGGCCCTCTTGCCCTGCTCCATGTACTGCCGCTGCAGAGAATCCAGATCCTGGGCGGGCAAAGAACAGGAGCAAAGTCTTTCCCCCTGATCTTAATGAAACCAAAACCATATAATAAAGGGTCCAGGGCGGAAAAATAGATTCATTCTTTTTTTAAGTACTTTAACTAGGATGCCAAGATAACCAGGCTGCTCAAGGTAATGTAAACGGGTAACAGAGAGGCATCATGGGAAGAAAAAATAAAAGCGCAGCAATAAATCAAAACTACTAAATCAGTAAATATTTTACTTGCTATTCCAATTTAGTTATAATACAGCATCAGAATGTCAACAAAATAACTGTTAACCATTAACATCAATGCAACGCTAAATAGTGAAGGATTCTGAAATGCAGTGAAACTACTGAAAGAGGACAGAAAGGCAAATACTACTGAAATAAATTCTGCGACTCTGCTCCTAGAGCTTCTGAGCAGCTGTCCTCAGTGCTGCGGGACGGCGGATACCCCTGCCCGGACGGTGTGAGGGATAGAGGAAGGGGGACTCTCCCCCCGCGAGAGCGCTCACCTTTCTCAGGAGGTCTCGTTGTTGCTGTAACTCTCCGTACTCCGCATCGGAGTGACTGTGACTGAGTCGTCGATATGACACCGAGTCCGACTGAAGATCCAGAGAGGCCTTCTCATGCTCTAGGAGCTGGGTCCATTTATTCCGAGGAGGGGGAAGAAGCGAAAAACCATTTCCACAATTTCTCTTGTATGCATATGCAAAGCAGCTTGAAGCAGCCATCTCTGATTAAAAGGTAAATGATTAAAGAGGCATATGTGTGCCTTTTGGTCAGATAATGAATTCAGTTTCACCAGTAGGGTTCAACTTTTCATACGACATCTCACAAAAAAGAACCTGAGTGATATGAAATCATCAAGCCATCAATTTATGAACAGAGGATTTCCCAGCAGACAAGTAAGAATGTAAAAATGACGGCACGTTCTTCTGTGTGAGACTTATTAAAGTAAAGTGTTGCAAATACTCCCCTTAACAAAACCAATAAATTCAAACTCATTACTAAATGTAATAAAGTATCAGATACAGTAAACTCAAACTGGCTGATCTTTTATAACATACAAATTGAATTTTATTTGATTAAAATTTCATTCTGCCAGCCTGACCTTGTAGGAAGCAGTTCATACAAATTAGGTCTCGCTGCAATAAAAAAAAATCATTCATCTATTGCCGCACATGGTACACATCCTTGATCACGCCAAAACCAAATATCAAATGGGACACTAGCATCGTACCTGGGTGATGTGCTTTAATTAATACGAAATTCAGTAGTAGATATTTCAGAATTCTTTTGGATATTGACATTAACTAAAGAGAAAATGATTATATATTGGTGTATGTGAGTATGTTCAAATGCATAACAAGATGTACAAAAATTGTTCACCTTCCTCATACTTCGCTGGGATAGGCTCCAGTGGTTTGGATAACAGATAAACAGTGAAAATGAAAATAGACCAATACAGATTGAACAATTTTTCACTAAACGTGAGTTATTAAATGACACTGATCTGAGTGAATTCCACGGTGCTGAGAGTATGCAATGAAACGGCAGGCAGCAGGGGTACGGCCTTCCCTGCCGCTGGTGTAATGTCTCACCTCTTCCTGTTGCATGTGTACTCGCCGCCCTAGCCAGCTGATCAGCCGCTCGCACTCTGAGACGCGGTCCCTGCTGACCTTCAGGGCCTCCTGCGTCGACTGGAGCTCCTCGGCCAGCTGGTCAATGGCTTCTGCTGACTTCTCCGCATGTCCACACTTCTCGCCGTATCGGCGTTCCAGGCTCAGGATCTCCGCCGTCAAGCCGTTGACCTTTTCCTGGGCCTGACAGACCTTCTCAAAGAAAGACATGGCAAAATCAGCAGAGAAGATTCTAGCTTAAGTACATGCACAGCTAAGAACAACATACTTCTGTGATGATGATGCTTTGTTTAGCATTTGTTTGGCACCACAAGTTTTGGTTTGGAGGCAATAAAAGATTTCTACGGACACAAATTGGTGGCCAAAACATTGCCTTGAAAACACAGCTGATGAATCCTACCCTGACAAACTTGAGCTTTGGATAAAACTAAAACCATCAGCTCTGCTTGTATTTCCTGTCAGATAACAAGATACCAAAACAGAAGTTTATTTCTACGAAACAACACCCTTCACTCTCCCTTTGAGAACTGCTCTATATGATTTTAGTTTCACAACCTTCAAGTGCATCATCACGTGGGAAATAAGCAAACGGTCAACGGGTACAAATAATCCCTCTCTCTCTTCTCAGAATCCATTTTTCAGAAGACATGCATGTTTTGCAAAAATCTATAACACGTGTTAAACATCTGAGTGGCCCAGATGACAGGAAGCTCCCGGAAAAGAAGAGTACTGTGCATCCAATATCGTAGCCAAGAAAATCAATACTTGTGATCATTTAAGTCTAATAAGCAAACATCCAGATTAATCAATCATGCAGATCACAATCAACACATGGACACACCAGTGCAATTATGGTGCTCTGCTATCAGCAATGGCACACATTCACCCCTCACTGTACAACAGAAGGGACACTTAAAAATGAAAGGATCTGGACATATATGCAAAGTAACAGTGCAAGGTCGTGATCAAAGGACAGGGTGGAGGAACAAAGAGAACTTGCAAGTTCATTCACCCTCTCAATCTTCATGCGAGTCAATCTACAGGAATAATCGACTAAGAGTATTACGGACGGCACTGGCCTGAATGCTAGCTCATTTGGGGAGAAGGCCATTTCAATCATTGTAAAATCAATACTCAAATTCCATGCAGACAAGGAGGTGGCACAGTATTGTGCGCTTTCGTATATTTATAGCCTTTTGTTAAGCTTTCACAAGTGTATATTTTTTTCTCGGAACAAAAAATAGATCAGAAATAAAACAAAAAAAAAATCTAAAGTAAGTAGTATTTGGTAACACTTTACTTAAAGCAGTACCTTCATAATGCATTATAATGCATTCATAAACACAGCTATAACAATTTATATAAAGGCATAACACATTATAGCCTTGTTTATATAAATACTATCAAGCTCTCATCTAAAATGCACTATAAATACCTTCATAATGCAGAATAAAGCAACCTTGGTATATTGAACATTATAAGGCATTATGAAGGTATCTATAGTGCATTATAGATGACAGCTTCACAGAGCATTCATAATTGTCATATAGCCATATTTATAGTACTTTGTGAATGCATTATAATGCATTATGAAATTATCTATAGCTATTAAAAAAACCTGACACGTGCAACAGCATCAATATTGCACAATGAGAAGTGCGGATGCAGAATTACGTACCTGGACTTTGGAGTAGCAGACTTCCTCCTCGAGACCCGCCATCCGGCCCTCCTGTAGCTGAACCTTCTCCATGGCGGCTTGGTATTTCTGCCTGAAGATGGCTGAGGCCGATTCATGACCCTTAGCCGCAGCCGTGCTGTCACCCAGTTCCTTCTGCAAGTCCCTCTGCTGCTGAATTAACAGTGTGGCTTCGATGCTTTTCCCCTTTGCCAGCTCGTCTGCCTCCTGGACCTGTTGGCGAAGCAATGCTTAGGGGTGCCGCTTAGCGAAGGACACCGGAGAGCTGTCACTTCATCCTTGTTTTAGCCGAGTCTATATTGCAGCTACACTGATTATCTTATCACTATGATATAAAGGCCATGGCTTGTTTCACACTGTCTATGGCTGCATGCTACGAGATGGAACTGTTTGAGGCCTGTATATTCTGTTATACTAAAATGTAACAAATGTGGAAAAAAATAACATCTTGCCATTTCCAAGTGTATTGTCTTTTGAGAATATTATAAATATATGTCTGCGACGGGCTGGCCCCCCATCCAGGGTTGTTCCCTGCCTCGTGCCCATTGCTTCCGGGATAGGCTCCGGACCCCCCGCGACCCAGTAGGATAAGCGGTTTGGAAAATGGATGGATAAATATATGCATGTGTGTGTGAGTGTGTGCAACACAAAGAAATCACAATCATCACAAAACAGAAACATTACAAAACAGTTCATAAATGTCCCCCTACCCCCTGCCCCCAAGAAAAGACCACATTTCAATGATGTCTTTTAAATGCTACCCAAACATTTTAAATTCTTGCTGCAATCATCCCTGTCCTATTCAGCCTTTCTGTTTCATTCGGTCAAATATCATAAGAAAAATCAGCTTTATATTCAATAAAGACAGTGCTTCTCAGACTGAATATGGACTTAATCTGCAACAATTCAGATTTAAAAACGTTTTTAGGAGTGGTGCTATATAGCGATTCTTGATAAATTACACTAATACAAAACAAACCTGCAAGCCATGAAAAGAGGTTAAAATTGGAGTATATAGGAGTTTTAAGTGATTTTCACAGTAGTTTACAGTAGTTTTGGGTATATAAGCACACAGGGGTGAAAGGATCTACAGGCTCACAGAATGCTGGAAATGATGATAATGGAGAATCTATTATTGATGATTCCTTTATTACGCACATTAGCAATATTTGAATGTTCCCATATAAACCCTATTTTACAGTAGGGGGAAAAAATCCTCAAAAAATTTTCTCAGGGGAAAAAATATAATTAAAACATTTATTCTGCCCTTTTATGAATCTGATACCTCAAAAGAATTAGTGACTTTTCAAAACACTCCTAGAGGGAATAATACAACATTTCAAGGCACCGGCCCTAAGTGCAGCTACACAGTGAAGAGTAACGTTTATGCTCTGGACTGTGAGACGCACAGACTTGTGGGATACATACCGTGGTATTACATCTGCATTTTCGACAGGCAGGAACGTGATTTATGTAAACCGTGCAGCTTCTACATATACACACAAAAACACATTTTTTTTTCTTTTATATCATATATATATATATATATATATATATATATATATATATATTTTTTTTTTTTAACTATTAGTTAAGGTCTTCAGCAAATTTTACCTGCCTGGGAAATTCCCTCAGTGGGAAATGGAGGAATAACAATTTCAGCCGTCACTCCATTATAGTACACGAAATTGTACTGCCATGGTTTATATAAGGTTTCTGTGGTCAGAGAATTTGTAAATTCTTCTAAGGAATGGAAATGAAACACTCTGCTGATATACATCTACTTCAAATGCATTAAATTGCAGATGGAATGAAGCAGTGATCCCAGCGGTGAGAGAGAGAGAGAGAGAGAGAGAGAGAGAGAGAGAGAGAGAGAGAGAAGAGAGAGAGAGACAATGAGAGATAGTCGGTTGTGTTAGTGGCATGCTGCTTTACACTGGACTGTGCACTCATTGCGTCAAATTGAGATTATTCAAAGCCAGGGTAGAAATTCTGCCAGATCATTTTTTCATTTTAAAACCAAAATCCGGCACAATTTAGAGCACAAAGGTTGAGATTACTGTGCGATTGAAGTGTGGCATAGAAATCTTTCCCTACATAGAATCGATTACTGGATCTCCAGGCCTGCTCCACTTTATGAATGAACAGTCACACTATTGCTATAGTTTTTCTGACGGGCTTTAATATTCAATTTAAATTGCTGATATATAATTATAGCTGCCTGACTTCTCATAATGCTTGGTTGTATTTCATATTCATTCCAAATTTATATGGGGAATATAAAAGATATATCATTTAAATAAAGTCCGAGAGATACACTGCTTAGGTAATATGTAGTTTAAATGGAGTAATGTTGAAATGCATGAAATTGTTTTTAAGAGTCCTGCTTAAAATGACTTTTTCTGCTTGTGACTAATAACGACACTTAAACCATTAGAGACATGTAGGGGAGGAAATGGAAGATTCTATCTGTAGACCTTTATAATGTCTCTCACATAATGCATAAAATCACATTACAAACTATTCCATCCATCCATTGTATGGCGTATCCTGGTCAGGGGCCTTCAGGGGGCCTGGAGCCAATCACAGGCCATCCTGAGAACAAAGCAGGGGCACAAGCAGGACGGGATGCCAGCCAATTGCAGGGCAAGGGCACATAGTCACACTCCACGGGCAGCTGAGGGACGCCAATTAACCCGACTGCATGACCCCCCTCCCCCCCACCAACACCACCACCACCACCACCGCCGCCACCGCAGAGGTGTGAGCCAGCCATACTACCCATGGGGGCGCTACCCATTTCAGTCACTCCATCTCTAAATAAAAAGGATTTTGTCCTGCTTTTGCATAATTGACATTTAATATCACACTTTAAAATTTGTAATATAGCACTTATATTTGCATTTTTTGCAAGAAAAAATTGTAAATGCTCCTGATACTAAAAAAAATAATGATTTTGAAATATATGCGGGCAGCAGGAGAAAATATGAGAGCACCAGTGTGGTCTGGTGGAGAAAGAGTGGGTGCCGATAGACTGATGAATGAATGAATAAGGTAGGGCTGAAGAATGGGGTACTGAGCAGACATCTAGAAGCTAACACAAGCTAACGCAGGCTAACATGGGCTAAAACAAGTTAACGCTGACTACCAAGAGGCTGACACAAGCTAATGCAGGTTAAAATGGGCCAACACAGGCTAACACAGGCTAACGTAGGCTACCACAAGCTAACGCAGGCTAACATGGGATAATACAAGCTAATGTAGGCCGACATGGGCTAACACAAGCTAACACAGGCTAACATGCACTAACACAGGCTCATGTACACCCTTACCTTGTCAAAAATAGGCAGCAAAGAGAAGGGAGAGAGCTACAGTGAGTAGGATTCATCAAATAATTATGTTAGACCAGAAGTGTCTGATTTCTCCATCCATCCATCCATCCATCCATCCATCCATCCATCCATCAAACCTTTAACCAGTACAGCATCCTGGGAGATCTGAAGCCTATGGTCCATGCGATGAGGTCACCTGATGCTGTCCCAGTCCATCACAGGATCCGATTTTGTTTTATAATTGAGAATGGCATTGTTTTGGAAGACAGAATTTTTTAAAACTCCCTCTTCTGCACATACATTGGGACGTGGTGAAAAATGGTAAAGAAACTGTAAATGGTGCATGCCTCCTGTCTGCCTCTAATCTGATGATCTTTTCCTTTTGGAAATGACTTAAATTTTCGGATGTGTTTTTTGTTATTTTAGCCTGAACGTTGCAAGAGCTCGCGTCGTGCTCCACAGCTACGGCCAAGGCCTCCAGATGCATAACCTCGGTGTGCTCGACCTTGTCCTTCAGAATCCTGATCTTCAGCTTTGGCTACTGAGCGCCCACGGAGCAACCCCCCCCCCCGCACATGTCGGGTTGTAGCAGAAAGCCGTGCACTGCAATCACGTCACGCACTTTCAAGTGCCTAAACAAGTTACATACGTTTTCTGCGACACCTTCTTAGAAAATGACGGGAAGGCCATTTGTCCATTTGTATTTTTTTATGAAAGATGTGTATAATTTTGTGCACATTAATACACATTTAATGAATCTAGATAACTGAATAAATAAAATAATGCATTAATGAACTGATTCACCAGTAGTAAAAAAATTGCCAAGATGCTTACGCCACCCTAGTTTTACATTCTCCTGCGTTAGGTTTTGCTGGGGGTGACATCGCACATTTGGCATGAAAAAGTCTCTCTGCGCTCGCTGCACCCTCATTTTCGGGACACCCTCGGGAGGGGCCCTCCTCCTGGATCCAGTACTCCCCTCCCTCCCGGAACCGCCGCTAACACGGGTCATGCGGCTTGGCCCGCAGATCCCCCGCTCCCTCGTTAAGCCCATCCACCTTGGCCAACTGAGGGGTGGGTGCCCATATTGACAGTGCTCCCTGAGTCTGGAGCCATCCGTATTCATAAACCGGGGCTAAGTCTCGAAAAACATCCGCTTTTTTGCGAGCAGCCGACTCATGCATTTTGCATGGGCCAGTAAACAAACCGCGCCTTGGGGACAGAGGTTCACGCACCCCCCTCTCCGCGTCCTGCAGCTTCTCCTCCGTCACTTTCAGGGTCGTCCTCAGCTGCAGAATCACTTGATCCCGGCTGTTCACCTGATTATGGGAAATACACAGAAACAATAATAAAAAAAAACACCAGCAAGTAAAGAAAAAAAAAAGGAAAAAGTTTCAGACGCGCATAATTAATGTGTACAGGAAGCCAGGAAACAGGTGACAGTCCATTCGTAGGGGGGGGCTTTACTGCACGGGCCTACCCGAGCTGAAGTCCAGCGGCCCCCCTCTCTCAATCAACAAGCTTTACCTACAGGACCATTGCAGAAAATAGCAGGATGGCCTTTGACCATACCAACGTGTCCAGGTCCATGCGGTCCAAACAGAACAGTTTTCCGTATAATTCTGGACAGATTCAGACCCATTTTCTTTTCACAAGGTATATATTCTGAAGTACTTCATACCTGATATGGATTTGACACCACTGTTTGGCCCCTAAGTGCCCCCCGCCCTGGCACACAGAGAGCAGGCCGCACATGTTCACCAACAATCCGTTAACAGTTTAGGCTCGGGAATGGATAGTACGAAACCGTTGCCGTGAGCAACCGGGTTAGGGCTTCTGCCGTCGTCCAGCAACCGGAGGGAAGCCTGATTCAACACGCATTAAACGGCGAAGGGCGTTTTGAGAAAAAAAGCCCAAAAAGAACAAAAGGCTTCCCATGTCCTGCCCCGCGCTACCTCTTGTCGTGCCGTTCTCTGCTTCTCCATGACAACCGTCATCTCCCGTTCCAGCTTCGTCTTCTCGCCGCTCAGCCTGCTAATGTCCTGGGACTGCTCTTTTATTTGGGCTGTCAGCTGCACGGTCTCCTCCTTCAGCTTCTGCAGGAGATCTTCCCTGAGGAGTAACTGGAAGCAAGAAGAAATAAGAAAAAGGAAAAAAAACAAGGATGCGCGACTCATTTTAAATCACTTAACCCCCATCTTCAAATAGTTTATCTGTTCTTCCTTGTGGCGGCACCTTAAACGTGAGCAAGAGAATCGGTTCTGTCAGAACGAGGCATGAATGAAACCACTTTACAGAAGGGAAATTTAAATAAAATATACCCAAAATGAAAAATAAGTATACCTGACAACAAAGCTAAATCATAACTGAAATAGGGAACAAATGGACCGAACCTAACACTGTGAAATTGAAAATTTTGCATGTATTTTGAAAATATGTGCATAAATGTGAAGTGCACTCTATGAAGTGTTTTTTATTTGTTTTAAACTTTTACTACATGCATAACACTTCAGATAAAAACTTTATGAAGTGAGATACTTACCGCATTGTTACATTCAGAGTACTGCTTTTGGACGTCTAACAACTTCTTCTGCAACAACTCAAGTTTGTTGTCTCTTTTAGAAATCTGTAGATCACAGAGAACCATAAGGTCTAAGTCAAACTTTGGGATGTATCAGAGAAGTGACACTGGCAATATCTGAGCCATCAACAAGTGCTCTTGCATGGGCAACACAATGTGGTTTCTTGATGTGTCACATAACTAACATCTTTACATGCTGGGTGTTTATCCCTGGCTATATTAAAATCTGCAGTCTTCTGATTTAGGAAAAGTAATGGAAAAAGAATCAAAAGAAATGTGAGATTTTTTTTAAGCGATATTAGTTTCAATCAGCATGCGGGGTGAATGAGCCATTTAGAAAGACCTCAGTGAAGTGGCTGCCTGCGCAACATGAAAAGCTCTTATGTTTCCCGGTCCTCTAAACACAGAAAAATGCATCCCTCCAATTCAGAATATCGAATGTCTTATGGAAAGTGAAAGGTCGTTTGTAACTGTCCATAGGATTGATGGAGTTAAGATAGCTCCTTGACCTTCACCCTGCACTCATGAAGAACGGTCTCAGATGACAGAGCATCGGGCAACTTTACACACGATCTCTGCATTTATTCCAAATTGCATCTCCTTCTGCCGAGCTCTACGCGCCACGCGTGCGACTTAACGACGTGCAGTCCCGCTTCGTTAAACGGTGGCCCGTCATTCGACACCGTGCACTGAATGTTTGCGATTTGCTTTAATTCAGCCTCTGCCGCCTGCTTTCGTCTGTCCTCTTAAACCCCCCCTCCCCGATTGGAGTACGATTGCTTTCGTGGCCTAGATAAACACTGTCAAGGTCAATCTTGACGTAGTAGCGTCAAAGTCGGGTCATATGCCTATGGTAGAGTCAGAGCACTGGGTGATGCTAAGGGCCTCGCACACCTGCTCCGCATCTCTGGACAGATGTCAGAATCAGAATCAGCTTTTTTGTCATTTGAAATAAAAAAAAGAGATGTACAATATTGCACATTCTTCTTTGTCATTGACAGGACACACAGTCTCATCCATGATTAGCAGCATGCTTGTTTACTGAAAAACATCTACGGCATCGATATCTTAAGACATAACGTCCCAGCTTAAGCTAGCATTTAATATCCTAATTAGGACTTCTTGACTAGCATAGGAAAGTCACAATGGACCAGAGTTTTCCAAATAATTCCAGGGTAAGATTCTAGTGGATCGACTGGTGCTTACTGTAGACTATTTAGCCTGTGGCCCGATAAGCAGTTAATGGGGCCTGTGGGCTCATGGGCATGAATGGCTCATGAGGGAACAGTATCTGTGTATCTGTACTGCATAATGTCTGTGTTTGTACATCTTATGCGTGCATAATGCTACAAGCCGGCACAAGTCCATTTACCAGGCTCATCATGGAGGAACTCCATAGCAGCGACACCGGACGTGCTCGGAAACCGACATTAAACTCTTGGGAAAGCCAGTGAAAATGGACCAAAACAAACGAGGAGCTAGAAGACAGGCGAAGCTCCCGCTGAAAAGTGACACATTAGAGTAGCTTTGGATTCTGCTAGCATTAGCTGTCGCGTTTAGTCGGCACGCAGCTTCTCAATTACTTTTCAACATTTCTGCAAAGTTCAGCATGTTAGAGGCACATTAATTAGCACACGTTTTTGCCCAAAGTGACGTATAAGTGAGGCAGGCAATGCATCATGTCAAGGATCCGACTCGGCATAAGTGCATAAGTGCAGCTAGGCTGAGCTTCCAGTGAGTGACCAGTAACACGTGTAAATGAGCATCGTCACAAGAGCTATACAAACCATACAAAACATTATATGAACCGATCAGAAGAACTATTTAAATAAAATGTCATGAGGACTAGTTTCCTGTTAGATAAGTGCAAGAAGAGTTTGCAAGAGAACATAACCAAAGAATAGCCAATGAAGACAAAGCAGGTCAGTGATCTGAAGTGTAGCAGAATTGTTCCTGGAAATGATGTGTCTTGAAGTACTTAAAAAGACAGAGGAAACTCCCCTGGCATGCACACTTATACATGCCTGTGTCTGTTTTCATTAAAACCAGCTCAGTGTCACGTACACAGGAAGACCATGAATATTGTGGAAGACTCACATATTCACATAATGACTGCACGCATATGTATTATATTACAATAATATTTAGAAGCAGCAAACATAATGAGTAATAAAGAAAAGGGACAGGAGGGAGAAAGGGCAGTAACCAGCCAATATGAATTTCCTCAATATATACTAAGATGATCTGTAAATAAATTTAAATGTACTATAAAAGCCCCATGACACTGAACAGCATAAGTGGTTTGAAGATGGATGGATAGATGGATGGATGGATGGATGGATGACTGTTAATCCCTCCCTACTCTACCCATGGCAGGAGAATCTGAACTGACAGGCATATATAACAAAAGGAACAAACAGAAGAGAGGAGAGACATGGGAAATAGCTTTTAAGTAAAACTTCCTTGCAAGACACAGGAGGGTATGGAGGGGTCCCGCTAGACCCCACGCTCTTTTAATCGAACCCTGAACGTAGATTTCTTCCTGTGTTGTAGGATCAGCACCTGAATGGACTGACAGGGGCGAACGTTGTCCGACAATGCTGCCCAAAGCCCCGCCCGATTTGTGGCAAAGGCTCCTGGGATGCCGCCGCTCTCAGCCAATGAATTCTGTCGAGGTGTCTGGCTGGCTGGGAGCCTAAGTGCAGCCAGCACCATTGTCCCCTCCACGTCCTCCAAATGCACCGGCTTCACAGCACAGACTTATTTTTGGTGATGGGGGCTGGGTGGGAGGGGGGCTTGCTGAAACATTCTGCCCCTCGACGCTCTTCGTCTTATTAGAAACCCAGCAGCAATTAGAGCGTTTTTGTTTAAACCGAAACTGACCTCTGGGTTCCTTAACAGCCTGAATGAAAAAGAGACACCATCCGCGAGTCGACACAGCTACTCACAAACAATAAAGGGTCTGGATATGAAACTGCTAAGACTGTATTACAATAAACGCGAGAAACGGGCTCGGCGGAAACAGCTCGACGTGTTTGTTCAGCTGTGCTAATGTTAGGAAAGTTAAGAACAAACACTATTATTGTCCAACGCGTTCTTTTACAGGAAACAGACAGTGGCAAAAGCTACAGTAGTTCAACATATGAGATCAGAGAGATGGTTTTTACAGTAAACTGGATCCAGATGCTGGAAAAGACATGGGAAGCCGGCAAAAATTAATGGCTTTGTAAATCTTCAGATGAAAGGGAAGGGGACTGGCCAACACAGCTCACACTGTCTGCCATCTACCCGATCCAATAAACGCGGGTTCAAACAGACGGCAGGTCTCACGCATGGAGCGAATATTACTGCTGAGTTCCGTCACAATCTCAAAGTTGCGGTCAAAAGCGCCACTTTATACCTTTCGCTGTACCTGAAATTCATTTCATTTGAAAATGAAAAAGACTGCTGTACTGTATGAAAAAAAAAAAACATCTTTTGCCTGGCAAATCTAAAATACCAGCACAGTTTTCTGAGATCAAAAAACTGACTTTTATCCTAGTTATCGCACAAGCCGCTCGCATAAGGCACGGCTGCCTTTAATTTTAATGCACGGCAAAGGCAAATAAGGAGCGAGAAAGACCAAAATTTAGACAGGACAGTGTGAAATTAGCGCAATGGAAAGTGTTCTTCCAAACAGCATGTCCTGGGAATTCTTCATCACAGGGGGAAAGTAGGTTGGCAAAGAGACTTTTTTTATTTCATAAAGAAAAGAAAAAAAGGCTTCCTTCGCTTTTTACCTTACTGCCAGCTGCCTTCTTTGTGCTTCTCAGAGTTTCGGTTGCCCTACTTAGGGCCTCCTGCTGTTTTACAATTTGATCTTGCAGCTGTTGAGATTGTTCCGTCTTCTCCTGTAATTTGGACTTCAGTAGACAAACTTCTAAATCCAGGCTGTTCACTTTGGATTCACTCTCCTGCACCTACGGTAGGAGGGAAGGCAATTACAGAAATGACAATTGTAAAAATTACAATTAAAAAAAAGACAATTACAATTACTGAAAGAGAAGCTGTGAACATGCCTACGTAAAACATAACGAGGCCCATTTGGGTTAAAAACATTTGCATCATTTGGGAACACATAGATAAGACACATCTAAGCCCATTCATCCATATATCAGAACAAAATAAGTATCGACAAAATTACAGAAACTCTAGACACATTGTTGGAACTATTATAACAATAACAGATTACATTAGCCATTAAGTAATGCATTAGAGTTACACAGAAAGCCTGAAATGTAATATTGTTCCTGCCTATTATTAGTGTGTGGATATCTAAAGCAAACATTGTCAGCTCTAGTTGTTCATTGATTTGGGTACAATTACACAGAAAAGGCCCTGATCCAGAACAATTTTCCCATAATACACCTGTACTGGTTCATTTGGCTTATTGGTTTGATGCCGCCCCTAACTGTATATTGAAAAATACTCCGTAATTCTTCATTAGGCTACAATATAAATTTGAAGCCTGGCTGACTTCATGCAATCTAGGTGTGACACAAAGAGATGCCATATTGTTGGTGGCTATACAGTTGGCCATTATGTTCAGATTCAGCAGAACTCGCGTTACGATTTGCAAATGGTAGCGTGCCAGAAGATTACACTGCTGCATGTTCCTCGCCTCAGGCAGGGAAACAGAGCACACTGATTTGACAGATGGTTTTTAAAGGGAGATCACTTTCAAAGGTAGGCCTGTCATATTTTCTCATCGACATCAGCCACGGGCCCCCGGTAGACCAAGGCCTGAGACCCACGCGTCCCCAGAAGCTCCAGCAATAAGTGCAATTTCAAGGCTCGTGGGTACAACAGCAGGGCCCGCGCTGAGATCCAGACACTTGGCTTCTTCAACGCATGACACAGGTCCAGCTAAATAATTCATTAAGCAAAAATGTCAATAATAATCCAAAACCTCTATGAACACAACGGTAATGTGTAATGCACTGATGTGCTTACCTTCAAATTCAGGCAAAACTATTACAAAAAATAAAGAAAAATAAAGAAAGAAAAAGCAAGTGATTCCACAGGAAATTTAGCGACAATTATTCAAACTGCTCAAGGCAGGTAGCTACATTAATCCATTCTGGCATGCGTGATAAATTATTTACGCAAACATGCAGAGCGGAACTGGCCTTTTTTCGGAGCACTCTGCTGTTTCATAGTAATATAAAGCCCAGCTGAAAACAAAAACACATGTAGCCGATCAGTGGGTCCACTGGCTGCCGACATTTCCCTCTCGAGCAAGGACACGTCCAGCCCCATCAGTAGGGATTCGGGAAAGTTATTTGAAAGAAAATTTAACACCAATTACATTCATCATTAGTATGCTTTGTTAATGTACTCATTTACTATTAAATAGCACTCATAAAAGGTAAAACTACATTTTACATTTCCTGCTAAATGAAATTTAAATCAACCGAAATCCTTCATTTATGCACCGTGCCCAGCAAATCCTCAGCGTACCCGAAATGACCGCATTACAATATTGAATATCAGACGTAATAAACTCCACCGGACGATTAAAATGAAAGCGAGTCCCAGCTCCCCCATTTGCGATTTCATTAAAAAGTGAAATGTACCTTGTTTCTGCGGCACTCCAAGGCCCAGCTCGCGTCGGCACACTCCGGGGAGGGCCCCGTGTTAAAGCGCTCCTTCATTGTCAGTGTCCTTTTCAAAGACTCCTGTGTGGCTTTTGCTGAGGTCACATACAGCTGCAAGTGCCGCGCACTTTCCCCACCTTCATTTATCTCAATTGGGGGAAAAGAAAACAACTGTCGACCTATTGGCGAATTTGTAAAAAGGTTGTTTTTTTTTTTTTTTCCCTGAGACAGATGCGACCGTAGTCACACAGGACGTGGATAACAATAATGAAAAAGTGAAAAGCTGGAAAGGAACGTCGTTTTTACTCTGGCTTCTTTTGTTTTGTGCCATCAGAAGAAATGTGTAAACAGGGATCTGTGCAAGTGGAATTTGAGAGGCTTCAATCATGTGAAGCCAAGGTTTGTGTCGCACGGAAGCTGAGGTTTGTGTCACACGGAAGCTGAGGTTTGTGTCACACAGAAGCTGAGGTTTGTGTCCCCTGTGGCTAAGGTTCGTGTTACACAGAAGCTGAGGTTTGTGTCCCCTGAACAGTACCTGAGGATTGTAGTACCAGAAGCTGAGGTTTGTGTTACACAGAAGCTGAGGTTTGTGTCCAATGAAGCTGAAGTTTGTATCACCTGAAGCTGAGGTTTAAGTCACACAGAAGCGGAGATTTGTGTGCTCCAAAGTTGAGGTTTGTATCACCAGAACCTGAGGTTTGTGTTACACAGAAGCCGAGGTTTGTGTCCCCTGCACCTGAGGTTTGTATTACCTGAAGCTGAGGTTTGTGTTACATAGAAGCTGAGGTTTTTGTTCCCTATAACACAGGTTTGCATTAACTGAAGCTGAGGTTTGTGCTACACAGAAGCTGAGGTTTGTATCCCATGAAGCCGACGTTTGTATAATCTGCAGTTGAGGCTTCTGACACACAGATACTGACGTTTGTGTTCCATAAAGCTGAGATTTCTATCACCTGAAGCTGAAGTCTGCCTCAGGAGAAGCTGTGGTTTGCCTCATACGAAGCTGAAGTTTGCGGCATGTGATGCTAATCTTTGAATCACAAAGCTGAGATCTCCATCACATGCAAACCGCTGATAAAGTGGTCAGGCCATATCATTCATCATTAAAAAAAAATAAATCAAAAATCAGACTACTACTGAGTGTAAACTCCACAAAGAATGGCAGCAAAGAACAGCACGGGTAGCAGATGATGAATCCAGATTTATGAAAGCGGCTCAGTATACAGCAAACATGGACACGTGAACAAAGATGGCCATTCATACTTTACATGTCATACTGAAACTGCGAGACAGGGACCCATCAGCTACAAAAAAAAAAAAAAACTAAACAAATGCAAAGCCCCTAGATGGGAAATATCCCTGCAAGACAAAGGATTATGTGCTTGTAAAGTGCACCGACAGGATTAAAATGTAAGAACGAGTGTTTACATGCACAAACTGCATCGTGCCAGCATGCTAGAAACTCACATGTCAACGGCAGAATACCCAGATCATTAAAAAATCAACAGGAACCCAAGGCATCGGAAAGTGGAATTCTCACTCGGAATGACAACTCGTGGTGAACGAGAGACGGAAGATGGGGGGGGTATCGCATTCTCTCCCATTAAACGAATACCTGTGGGAACAGTTCCAATAGCTTATTAAAGAGATTTGCCGGGGTATCTCTGTACCTCTGGCCAGCTTTAAAGAGCGGCCTGTCAGGACACGTTTGGCCATTACTCGGCCGATGCCGGGCAGAAGAGCGAAACGTCTCCTGTTATCTGTTCAATCACGGGTCGAAACATGCGACGGGCGCAAATGGGGATGCAACCGCTTCTCAGGCGGACCTGTGCAGTTCCTCACTCGGTTTCATTTGAATAACAACGTCTAAGGAAATGGAAGCACTGCGTCTGAAGGTTGTTCTGGGGACACTTGGGCCTCCTCCTTTCCGCCTGCATGGGGAGGAAGCAGCCCGACAGCAGCATTCAGACATTAAGGCAGACATTATAAGCGGAGTCCGTATTATAAATCTGGGAATATCGCCCCCGCAGCCCTGGGTCTGAGGCGGACCCTGAAGACGCGTAAAATGTCATAGCCGAAGGGTGATAGTGTCAAAATATGGTATTATTTTACCACACGGCAATGAGAAATTCACCTTTTCCTTAGAAACAGAGGCCAGAAGAAATGCCAGACCGGCTAGTCATGCCTCATGTTTTCAGACGGGCACCGTGATAGATGGACATCTCAACAGAGATTTGAGAGGAACAAGGATCCAATCCCGCTTCATATCACAACCTTATAAATTCGATCCCCCTGAATCTCACGTAAACTTAGTAATATATTAAAAGGAATTCCAAGTTATACTTAAAAAGTCAATGGGTGCTAAAGCTGAGACCACACAGACATGATAAATAATTACTTAAAAAAAAATCTGACGTCAAAGTGAGCTGGGTGTAAAGGGTGACGCACAGCATGGGGAGTTTTCACCCTTCGCAGGTCAACGCTGGAGGGTAAACAAGGCAGAAGTAATTCATTTTAAACAGAGGGCAGCAGAAAACCATGGAACCATTAAGGTCTTACATAAAAATGAACGCCCATCGGGGCACCCCTGTGTGCCAACAAGACCTGGGATGCTGGCTGAGGATTATCGGGGTCTCAGCCACTTGTGTTGGCACACAATCACATCCCTCGATAACTACAGGGCGTCCAAGTTTCCATTGGATTATTTAATTAAAACCGCAGTTTGGCCAAAATATATCACCATCATGTTTTTGCGGGTGTCACAGGATCACCTTCCAGTTGAGAGCCAGTTTTCACCTTAAAAAAGCAAGCTGGCGGACAGTGACTTTAATTAATCAGTTAATTAATCGCCAGAGGGAGCCTGGCTGCCTTATGTACTAACTCCCGCTGCAGGGACAGTGACGGATGTTAAGTGTCCTTTGCAGACGCTGGTATTCCAGCAGCCGATTGTGAGTGAGGACATTTATTTGCCTTACTGTACCATCAGGAGCAGCCCATCAATCAAGGAGGGACAGCGAATTGTGGTGTGGTGGTGGGGGGGGGGGAGAAAAATCATCGAGAGAGCTGCACACACAGCAGCTGCCAAGACGAGCGAAAAGGGCGACGGAGGAGAAAGGACGCCATGGCAATTGGCCCGCAAGAACAAGGCGAACCATCCCCAGAACGGGTGAGCTTTTAAAGCTCCGTTTGTCCGTCAAGCTGACCTCCACGCCGCAGCTGACATGACGTGGCGCCCCCACACAAACACAAATCCCACACATCCACGGAGACCGGCTGCCCCGTAAAGCACCACGTGGACGTTATTAATATTTCACGAATGCAAACAGCGTGTCCACTTCCCGCGTACGACACAAACTCACCTCACTGACAGCATCTTTGCCTGAAACCTGTGACATTAAACCCCTTTTCCAGTGAAAGGACTGGCTGAAACTGTTTTAACTTCACTTCCCGCAGAAAGGGGTTTTACCTCCTGAAGTAACTCTGTCAGCGATGTGCGATGCACATAAACCAAACAAGTAAAGCGATGATTAACTTTTCAATGACTCAACATTTTCTTTTTCTCATCAAAAAGGACTGTTTTCAGCTAAATCCAGTATACTTAAACTTCAATGCAAAAGTGCTGTGACTATAACTCAAATTGGGGTCACAGAAAGCCAGAGGGTGGGGCAAGGCATACCCTGGCTAGGATGGCAGCCCATCACGGGTACCGAATACCTACCTATAGCTAATAAGCACCTCCACCTTTAATATCACGTCACCATGTCAACTCTGCCTTTTCAGAGACCTCAGCCAGTGTTATCATCATTTTTATTATGTGTCTAATTTTTATATTATTTTCAATTTTCATCTGAAATCCAGTTTACTTTTAGTTTATAGTACGGTTTTACCAGTTTCTGTTAGGTATTTTAAATGATACTCCTGTTTAGTTTTTATATATTTTAGTTTGTTTAAGGTGTAGTGATTTTATTTCTAAAGACAGAGTATGAGCTGTTTGTCTATTTTTATGTGTGTTTTATGTGTATTTTACTGTATGTGGTAACAGAAAGTATTTCACATTGGTTTTTATTTTATTTTAGTCACGTGTGGAAGCAATATTTATTCATTTCATTGAAGTGTTCTTTTTACATTTTATTTTTGTATCTCATTTTATTTCGTTTTTACAAATATGTTTTCTTATCATTTTTGCCTTTGTTAATGATAACAACCCTGACTTGAACCATCTTCTTCCAATCCACCAGCCTCTGTCTCCATAGACAAACATCACCACGCTCCACACAGGACCCATCTCACAGACCAGAAGTCTCAATAATCCAAATTCATTATCTCCCAGAATTAAAGTGCATGAATAAACAGAGAACTGTTCCTACTGTCCAGGCAAAACAGAAAGACTGGGAAGTATATGTGAAATGCACAAAAAATCCGAATCTAAATTATATACATATTTAAAAAAAAATTTAAAGAATAAACGTTGTTCTTAATTAAACTGACGTAGCGACATGTGCCCTGTAGCATCAGATATCTCCACAACGTTAATGAGAACTGCTCACCACAAAGAGATTGACTTAGTCCAGGACTCGAACTGAGGAATGAAAATTAAAAAAGTAATTGAACATGCCATCCTTAGGCAATCTGAATGACACCTGAGAAAGACTTATCAGAAAAAACCAGCAAACAAACAGGAAACATTTAAATCGAGAATATAAATTGGTGTTTTAAACATTTTTCTAAGAATAACTTTAAATACTCTCCTGTATCCATAATATTAATATGCTTTTCTTTAATATTACTAAAGATAAATAAAACCATATTTATTCTTCTTTAACTATGCGTTGTAGGAAAGTAAGCAGGCAACAGTGAATTTACTATTTTTTGCAAGGATGTCTAAATGCTGAAAAAAGGACACAAAATGGCATTAAATAAAAACCAAGAAAATACTGTGCAATAAAGTACTGTAATAAAGAGGGACTCTAACAGCTCTTTCTGACAAAAAGGTACATGCACAGCATTGCATAAGCTTGCCTGATAACTGCCTGATTCCACTGCATTACCACTCATCAAAATATCCATCTTAATGTTATTCATTAAATCGATAAATTCCGTTCTGGATTTGTTTACAGCGCTGTAAATGTTTTCTTTCAAATCACCGCGTTTTACATGCTTTCATATTCTAAACGCGCATTAAAAATCCCTCACCTTTGTGAGACTGAATAAAATATACTGAAATTCTGAAAAAGAACATTTATTCCCAGAAATAACACGTAAATTACAGTTTTTTTCATCAGCTGATCTGAGCACTTAATAGCAAGATGAAATCTTCACACTAGGTAGTGAGGTCAAAATGCACTGCATTCTCACCATGGCAACCTACCAATTGGCATTATAGTACACAGATAAAAAAAAAATAAACCAGATGCTACATGTTTGTTTTGCGTGTACGCAGGTGTGAGCATGTCTCTCGAATTAGCAGGGGAAAAATGACATCCATGCAAATATAAGCTAAAAGCCCATCATTACATCGGCCAATCGTAAATTAATTACTTTTAGTTATTTCTGGCGCAGCGCTTCAAAATGTAGGGAAAGAGGATCAGATTCCACATGTTTCCTGTCTGCTGTCAATATACGGGCCTCAATCCCAGGCCTAAGACCCGATCACTTTCAATTTGATGATCCATTAGCTTTTCCCATGGGTTAGGATAAAAGGGGATTATTTAGGCTGCATGGACTCTGAAGATGACCCAGGTAATGCTTTTTCCCGAAAGCCCAGCCAGCTGCATTAGATGGGGACGAAAAGCTGTTTTAGTTTTTGGCATAAATGAGGAAAAAGGTATCGCTTTAAAACATAATATAATCTGAGGCGACAGTAAAAACCCGCCCCCCACTCGTCTGTATGTTGACGGATGGCCGAGGCGCAGATGCTCTCAGTCAATTTCTACTGAATTGACTTCTTCCCATAAACTCAATAAAAATGCCATTCCTCCATTCACGTTCTTAAAGGCAGCAAAACCTGAGCTGAGTGGCCAATGTCCACTGAGTAGGTGCCACAATGCAATCGAACCAGATATGATATGTATATGTTTTTTTTTTTTTCATTAACTGTTTATAGCTGATGACATTTGGCTTCATAAATCAGGGCTATATAAGCAGCCCCAGAATCACCCCCATACACCGTTACACACACCAGGATAAACCCAAAAGCCCAAGAACACGTCTTTAAATCTCCAAAGCAAAACTATCCACATAACAACACAACTACTGACAAACTACAACGTCGCTCAATCTACAACACGTTTACATTTTCTTTATTTGACAGCTGCTGTTATCCATACAATCCAGAAAACAATGTCAGACGGTCCTTGGAGAAACTGGGGGTCAAGGGACTTGCTGGGGGCCCACCAGTGAAATCACACAGGGATTAGAACCAGTGACCCTCCGACGACGAGCACAGGGTTCTAACCCAGTGAGGCACACACGACCCGAACATGTTCAGATGCAAATAACGAAACTAAAATCATAATGCAGGAGATATCTATAACTGAATAGCTATAATGTAAACATCAGCACCACATTAAGGTATATGAAGATAAAAACAAAGATTCACCAGAACTGATGCAGTATTGATGATTAATATGCCTTACAGCTAATCTGTTATTACAAAGAGGATGGCTGTTTCTCCACGGCTTGGACACTTTCGACATACTGCAAGCTCATCAGTAATGCTACTGTATGTCACAAAAGCATACAAATGTATTAGAAAGTGGATCATATAATGCAGAATTATACATTATCACGCCATGTCTTACTATGCCTGATGTACTGCAAGGGCACGTGTTTTCCACAGCCCTGATATCCTACAAACCTGTTGTGTTCCACTAATCAAGGAATTCATGAAGAGCCGATTAGCTGAAACAGACGGTCTAGAGAGTCTGAAGCAAAGGAACATGTGGATTTGCATGCGGTCTCCGAGGACAGATTTGCGAAGCCAAGCCGTATGGTACCATCATTAAGTGCGTGATTTATACCCCTTGCATATACAGACTTTGACTGCGCACATTAAGCGTGTGACATATATGCCGTTACATACATATGTAATGTGCGTATCACGGCCGTCCCAAAATAGCGGAAACGAAGCCCGTGGGGGGGGGGCTTTAAAATGAACAACACTGGGGGTCAGGGCTCTTTATTAAAACAGTGGATGTACCACGGTAACTCAAAATGAGCGTGTTGGGATTCGGATCCTTACCCGACCGGAGCATCAGGGTCTTTCGGGGATGGCCCTGGAGAATAGTATACAGAGGCCGAAAATGGACACGGCAGAGCTCCGCCCCACTTAATATCAGGGGGTATTGGGGGAGGGGCTTACCACAGAGCCAGGACAGCGACCTTCGACTGGAGGAGAGCTGAGAAATGCAGGGAGCGAGCAGACAGGTCCAGACTGATGGATGTTCAGAACCATGGCTTTCTGCACTGAGCTGCCCCTCGATAAAGACATCTTTTAATGCTGCATTAGGAAAAACACTGTGATATTTTTGCACCTTTAAATATCAGATACCTTTATCGCAATCAACGTTGCATTTATTTAGCCGACACTTTTATCCAAAACGATACACATCATGTTTCAATGGCCAACAGGTGAAATCTCTGTGCTGATCCTGGGACCAACGACCCTCTGATCACACACACAGTGCCCCCCCCCAAACCTAACTTCCTGTTATCAACCCCAGTTGTTCCCTTACGAGTATATTTTCTTGCCTATGTTGATGTTGTTAATATGGGAATGGCTTTACATCCAGCTAATTAATCGCACTTGCACAAACGAGCTATAACTAACGCATGCACACGCTCCAAGACGCATGGAATTAGAATTCATGGCCTGTCTAAATATAGCTAGAGCAGGTGATGTTCTCTGGGTGCGATTTAGTGCAAATATTAATGCGCGGGGCCCGATGTGGCTCTCTTTGCTTAGTGTGCGGGCAGCGAATTAACAGCTGCCACAGATTTCATCAAACACGCTGAAACCAGAGGCAAAGTGAGACATGAGATAATGAGGCCCACCAAAATGGGACGGGCCAACAGACAATTCATTAAGTAATTAGGCTAATGACTTCTTTACTCAAGCGCTCCCTCCCTCCCCCCATTTGGCTGGTGATATGAATTAATTACAACGGGTAATTAAATTAAGCAGGTTATAATTTCACAGCTACACTTGGGGGTCCTCTTGGCCCACGTTGTGTTAATAACACTCGAACTCCAGGTGGGGAGGATTGCAGGATTGAGGCATTGACATCTTTCTCTCCGACGCCCTGACGCCTTACTTCACTTGGGAACACTGGAAGGCACAAGGCCCTGTCCGTATTCGCCTGTTCCATTAGCGGCCCAGCTTGACATTCTGGACAGGAGAGGGGTTACCTGCGGACAGCGGGGATGTTTACCACGACTCAAACTACTCGAGGGCCACAAAGTCACTACACTAAATATTAAATAAATACATCCTTATGTAGGAGATGCTGAAGCAGCAAGCTAGGATCTTCTAACCCTACTTGCTAGCTATACATTCAGTTTTTAAAACAGTTCACGGGGATGGGGGGGAGTGGCTTTTTGAGTAGGGCTGTAGAAACAACAAACCTGCCCCCACTAAAGCAGCTTAAACGACACGCCGACCACATCCCGTCTCTTACAGGGAATTTTACTCAACTTCAGGCTAAACAGAAAAATCCATTTTTATGCTTTTTTTGTATTACATATACTAACTATCCTTTGGTATTGTTATAATTTGTCCATCTGGTAATCTCAGAAATTAAAGAGCGATTTTCAGGGCAAAATGAACATATGAGTCACAAATAAGGAACTCCAATAAGGACTGACCTTGAGTGACTTTCTCTCCTGTCTCCTCCACTTAAACTCCACTCGTTCGACGCCGACATAAATTCTCTAAATGTCATGCAAGAAGACTATCTTTGATTCCATTTCACAGGGAAAAAAAAGGGGAATGGGAACGGAGGGCGGAGATATTAGATCTCTTCGGCGACGTGTTGGAAGGTTTGACGTTTGACGAGTTAACTTTTCGCTCCTTTCTGGCAGAGACATGCTTCTCCCTGAGGTCGGCCGGCTCCTCATTCATCAGTCTCGTCGTCGCCAGTGCCCTTGCGACCCGCCTCCGCGCTCGCCGCCATCTTGGCTTCAGTTTGGGAGACGCCGCTCGTTTGTAAAGATCCTGTTTATGCGGCTAGCTTTAAAACAAGCATGTATTATGTATGCGGGATGTCAGCGGCTGGGAGTACTGGCTCCGGCCTATATGCGCCGGGCCGCCCGTCGGCCAAAACTCATATTAGTAGGGGTGGCTGGAAACGGACTACAATATGACAGGTAGGGGAATACTGTATACATAAGTAATGATGGACAGATCATCATGAGCTGTATGGTTTACATGTAACAAGTGTTTCACCCCTGACCTCATGCACGTTTAGACGTACCCACAGAAACTTCAATCACAAACAATAAATACAATGTTAATAAAATATACAAAGAAAGAATCACCACTGTCACAAAATGCTAAAAGAGTATAAAATGTCTCGCAAAGTCCCCTCCCCCCCTGAGAATCCATACAGCATTCCAAACCAAATCTACGCCAGTCCGCATGTTTTAAGATAAGATAAGAATCGTTATTGTCCAGGCACAGAGCAGCAAAATGTCATGCAGTGAAACTGTCCTCTTTGTTTCAACTTCGTCTTTCACTGCAGGCCACTGTCATTTTACTTATTGATAATTTTTTAAATGCTGAGCAGTACTGTACTGTGTGGACCGGCTTTCTCTTCTGCCATCTGTGATCAGATGTGTCCAGATTCCCTGCTCTAGTTTCCCAAAAGTCCGCAATGCACCATGAGCCCACCAGGAGGCGTCAGTCACAGAAACGGTTGCCCCGGGATGCACTGCGTGCTCTGCCGTCGAGCACGGTGGACCATTCGGTCCAATCTGAGTGAAAATGAGAGATTAATGGGGGAAAGGGAATCGCCTGGCAAATCCACCAACTGTAAATCACGTCTAAAAGAGGCCAGCATTCTTTATTCATTTACCAGACAGACATCACTGCCGCCATCCTTGCGCATGGATGTAGACGGAGCATTTCCAGATTTACAGATAGCAAAGGGAACCTTCAGGTCAAGTTGGAGTGTAATCCGGCTCTCGTCATGATTTGACGCGTATTTTCCTTCCACTTCTTCACGACTGCATTTGGTAGCGATTTTGATTACCCAACTATCAATATCTTACAACAGCCTATTGTCTTTAATTCAGTTAAATGTAAGATTTTCGTAATTTATTTACCATACTTGTCATTTTACCATGAAACGGTTATCTGGCAGTTAGCTCATGCGATCACTCTGGTTTTTCAACCCTCTGCAAGAATGAGATCATAGCAGTCTCCCTAAAAAGTTTTGATGATTACAAAGAGTAAAGAAAATAAATATTTAATTATTTGATGTGATTGATTAACTGTTTTTCCACAGCAGTCTATCTTGACTTCTTCTCGCATCCATTTTCTAAGAATTCATTTTATTCTTGTCCTTTATATCAATTTTGATATACCCTAGTGCCATTTTCTCATCATTTAGGCTCTACCAAGAAAAAATAAAATAAAAAAACTCCTGCATTTAGATTTACGTTCCGCCCCTGTGGCTTGATAAAGAATATAATACGTCTTTGTCGTGGCGGCCATTTTGATTCGGTTAACGCGCTTTGTTTTACGGCAAACCTCTAAAAGCCATCTCTCTCTCACTCATCGCAGGGAGGGAGAATGAGCGACGAGGAAAAATGCTTGATTGTTTCTGAATGTCTTGTGTTTCCGTCGCGTTGGCTATCCTCTCGGCGACTTGAGCATTCGACAGAGGCTTAGGACTGCGCGGCGTCTCCCCGCGCCTTCGGCACACACACACACACACACACACACAGCGATGATAAACCTGCCAGTAATTGGAAGCTTCGATTCGGTATCTTCCACATCTCCTAGGGTATAACTCAGTCAATATTCCTACAAGTTTTTCTACTGTATATATAGAGGGAAAAACACCAACAACAAAATGGCTGTATTGAACAGAATCTTACTTCAGTTGCCTGTCACTTTATATATATTTATAATGCTATCGACAGCATGGTTTTATTTAGGCCTGAAATAGTGGTTTGTCTTTTATTTAAGTACGGGGAAAAAATGTGTTCTTTTTCGAGTGGAAGAAAAAAAAAGAAACAGTCTGAGCGTATAAAAATCACCCCAAGTCAAGGGAAAGAGGAAGCCTTGATATGAAGCCATGCTCAATTCTATATACTCACAGATAGATGCAGACAGTGTCATTAGTCAGTGTCCCCTCGAAAAATAAAATCCCCTCTTTTACTCCCAAAAATCTTTATACCCCCTTGTGAGTTAATTTATACTATCCCCTGGGAAAGTCCTTTTTCCATCCAGTGACATACTGTGCATATAACCTTTCCCAGTCTACTCAATGAGCTAAAATGCTATCACTGGTGTGTGATTTGCCCCTAAAATTACACTCCCGCATACCGTTGTGTATAGGGAGAAAAACACCTACAATACGAAGCAGAAAATAAAACATTATGTAGGTCATTAGGCTGGCATTTGTGAGTTGCTGCAAACAGGCAATAATCAATACATTATCTTAATGCTGTTAAAAGAACCTAAAACATTCAGGATGATCAAATAACTCGATTTGGTTGGTGAAAAACGGGAAGGGAACCTTTTGTTCTGCTCAGTTTCTTGTACTAAACCCCGTACCCCAAATGTCGGGAGGACATTAATGATGGCAAAATGACTTATCCACATGCAAAAGCCGATCGTCTTTATTGATGGACAATGTCGTAAAGCCATCGTCCGGTTTATAGACGTTTAATTGAAGACAGCATAAAACGATAAACTAAAAAACATGCATGGTTGACTCCCCCGATTCAAACCATAAATCATACTGATGTTCAGACAAGTTGGCCAGACACAAATTCTGATGATAGATGACCCATTTAACTTTGATTTTTGAAAGCAATGAGCTCGCTAGCAATACCTCACACTGACTAATACCATGTATGGTCATGGAAGAACTCATGAAAAATCGCTCCCCCACCCCCCCAGTAGGGATGCAAAAATAATCAGGCAAATGAAAATCAGTACAATGCAGCTAGAATGTTAAATGTCATAAATACTGAACATCTAGGGTGGATGGGGATGTCTGCAGGAGTGAAATGCCTTGTTGATTTGTTTATTACAAAAATGTCACTTAAAGGCACATCTGTCTACATATCTGTCCAAAGATACGCTTGCATAAGCAAAAATAGGTATGAATACAGAAGCCATACATCAAACCCTTACTAAGCATGAACACTCTCCAGGAGACAATGCAGATTTACAGAAGCAACCGAAAATGATAGTGCATTCATATATGGAAAGACTGAATTACAGCAGACTGATAGAGTTCACAATTAATGCAATTAAAATGCTCCGAATGAGCAGCTGGGGCGTCGTTATATGCTACGTGCCCCTCTAATGGGACAGATGCCTTGTGCTGATTGGATGCCCTGAATGATTAACTCCCAGCATGCAACGGCAGTCCATTTGACACAGGTGAATTCGCCAGTACGAGTCTCTGGAGCAGGAAGCTCCAGCTGGTGTCTCTCTCTCACTGTCTGTGCTGCCGGGCGCCAATCCGGCGGGGGGGTGGGAGGGGGGGTATTAGATGGACACGCGGCTCGGGCATCCTAATGCGTAGGATAGGGGCGTAGCCTCCCTGGGGGCCTTTTTAGTCACTACACCATGAGGCCAGACTCTTCGTCTTGTTAGTAAGCAGTCTGGGCGTAAGGGGCTCCAGGCACGGTAAACATTAAATTGCATTCATTAGCAGAAGATGCCATATTCAGGCTAACGGAAGAGCCCTAAACTCGCGCATGCAGAGACACACACGAGGATTACCGGACAGCCCCCTCATTTATTGCTATTGTTTTTTTATTTCCCAACCCACTTTAACAAACCCAAGAATAACTTTAATTATTTACACTGTTGTTTTCCCCCCTTTGTATCTATTCCACCACACCCAGGAGTGTGGGGTATGGGGGTCATACCAAGACACCCATAATGTCTAATTAATCGTCCAGCACGTTTTACCGAAACTCCGCCCCTCGCCACCCCCCACCCCAACTGAGTGACCTCAGGAAAATAGAAAAGCACTCTGTATACATGAGCAGAGTGCAATAGCGGGGAGAACACAAGGATGGGGGGGGCTGGCCGTAGGCAGGGCGAGGGCCATATGGATGAAGAAATGACCCGGGTTTGGTCAACGGTGACAAGATGCTCTCATCCCTCGACCCGGAAAGCCTCGCACCGTCTCCGAGCCCCCGCCCGCTCAGCCCCCACCCCCCCGCTCCCGCTTGGTAGCACCCAGCTGGAATAAATGAAAGCGCAGTGATATTTAGATGGATGACTTGCACACCGGGAAGAGAAAACTACCAAACACGAACCTGAAGCGATCCCCTGTCTTCACATGCTTGATTTCATCCCTTAATTAGAGCCATTAATCAAGAGCCCGGAGATATGAGGCTTCGGAAGGGCCTGACAACAGTCACCTCACCACCTGTCAAAATTACAGCTTTCGGTTCAAACGCCATTCCTCAAGCGGTTATTTTCTACAAGCCTGGCTGCACCCTGCCGTTGGGCCGTTCCCCCATGTCGTCCCGCCTCGAAGCGAGGCAGTGGGGATCCCACTGAAGGCCACGAGGAACGGCGGACAGACAGATGGACACTGGGCACTCCGTATCGCTAACTCTAGCAGCGCCTCCAACATCAGTTCTCATTGCTTTCAAGTAATTATTATTAAAATGAAGAGCAAGCGTGTGCCTCCGATATGCTGCTTAGAAAAACAGTAATTGGCATGTCACTTATCGCAATAATAAAACCACTGCAGGGTTCATTTTTCACTGAAATCCAAAATACACCATTACATGTGTAATATTTTTAGGCGTCAGATGTGTTTCCTCAATTTCCCCCGTTTCCAGCTAAATCTCGACCATGAGGTCTTAGCTGCAGAAAATCAGATGAGAAAATTATCAGAAAAAGACAGTAATAGCTGCAGCCAGCCCACCCCGTGCATCAAATTTCTTTTCTGATAGATCGCCATCAGGTAAGGCATTATTAAGTGAACGCCGATGGACGGTTAGCATGATCCTTCAGGATGGGCCGCTCAAGCCGCGCCTTTTCGGCGTCCTTCCACACATTTTTGTGACAGATTCCTAGCATTAAGGCACTGAGTATTACTCACCCCATGTACGCAGTAATAATTTCACAGTAACGCATAATAAAAGGCCTGCGAGAATTTATGCGGCTAGGTATCGTATATAAGTCTGCAATGCAATATTTGGGGGTGAAACTGAAAAAAACTTGGTTTCCTAGCCCCATAAAAACGCCGGAAACCATCCCTAATATGTTAAACAGTGTGTCAGAGCAGAGGGAATATGATTTTATTTCATATCTGAGCTAAATTTCAATGCATGATTTGGATGCCTATTAAAATAATATATATGTATATACAGATTATACCTACAGGAGCACAGAAGCAGATAACCAACAATAGAGATTGGGAGTAAATCGCTGCTTTCCTCACCCCCCATGTGTTAAACGTTGAGGTGGCTCTTTAGAGGGTTGTGTGAAATCAGATTTGGGAGGTATAAAAAAGCAGCACGCCAGTAGGAGGCGTCATCTGGGAAGTCAACCGGCCGTCCCCAGAACAGCACCCCCTAGTGCAAAAAAGGGGTTAACAGTTTTGTCATAAAAAAAAATTAAAATCTTCACTTTTTGTACCGAAAAAATTTCTCGGGGCATTAATCTGTAAACTTAAAAAAAGTTCTCTCTTCTCCCTGGTAAAATCCTGCTTGCTAAATATGTTTTAGTGTAAGTGAAGCAGCAAAGCAAATTAACACTGTGATATATGTTTGGAGCACAACTCAGGATTCAACCTAAAGATACACACATTTATATTGGGTGACAGTTAATTATCTTTTATGAGCCCGAAAGGTAAGTAAATTTAATACTCCGATTTAAAAGATATAACACCTTTTTAATAATGCGTCACAGCTCAGTGAATTATGGGGTCAGAAGCTCAGTACAGCTAGCAGGTAGCACATTGGTAGAGTGGCTGACCATGTGACCAAAAGGTTACAAGCCTATTGGACCTCAGAAAGCCAATAAGAATCACTCCAATAAAACGTCTTGCTGTACAACTAGGTGATAAGGGAAGCTATGGCCTTCAAGTGCCTTCAGATGCTTAGCGACTTATTTCATGAGCTACAACAGCAGATCCAATGAGACACATTGTTACATGATGTAATGAAATTACGTCAGCGTCAGGAATAAATCAAACGGGTACGCACAAAGGAATGCAAGTTTGCGCATAACAAGAAAAAAAGTTAGCAAAGTATAAATTTAAAAGCTCACTAACTACAAAAGTGATATTAACGTTGAGAAAGATGGGCTATTTATGCACAGAAGTGGGTCCTGCATTTTATTTAATATTACATAAATGACAAACAGCTAGCCCTTATTACTCCTGATGGTTATTACTTCTGTTATTGTGCCTATAATTACTTTTATAAATTGCTCTAAGGAAACGTGACCATTCAGTGGGCAGACGATATTAATACACAATTTCAGCTAAACATTTCCAACCATCCTATTAATCAGTTCAGTTATTCACATTAGATCAAAGGACGTGTAACCTCAGGGGGAGGGCGCGAGTGTGTCTGTGTGTGTTTGGGGACGGGGGCGGGGGGGGGTGGGAGTTAAAAAAAGAAAAACAATTTGCATGTTGCACAAGCATAATACTTCTCCAAAAGCCAAACAGGCCATGTGAGTCAGGCTTCCCTTTGAATTCGGGGGAATCATAAAAGTTTTAATTACAATATGATCTGAATATCCATAGGAAAATCCCAGAAGTCAACATAGAGTGGCTTAAAGGAAATGACCGGATCAGATTATCCAACAGGAACATCCAAACACAAGATCCTCGGAGTGATGTTAGTGGGGTGGCATCCTTCCCCATATAGGAATGAAATTGGTAGGCCTACTATGCAATTCATAAAGCCCAGGCAGTGTGCACACATTTTTCACCTTCAATTTTATTTTTTCATTAGTCTTGGAGCCACAAAGCAGATTCAATTAGGTTTTCTGATTGGGGTACTGGCATTCTGTTAGGTCACCCAAAGGTTAAATAATTCAGCGCTACAAACATGATTATGCTACTGTAGCATTTGATCAAACACACCGTTTATCATACAAGCCGTCTCAGTTTTGAAGTCTCGAAATAATGACATTTTTGAGATTCCTCTGCAGGTAATTGGCGGGGTATTTTATATCTTCGATGGCTTAACTACCATCATTTCACATTAAATAAATTCATAAGGAGAAGACGCGGAAGCACCATGGGGCTTACATTACAGAGGCACAACGGCCCCGAAAGCCTGGGGAACGCGCTAAATCACTTTTACGCGAGGAAGACAACATGTGCGGCGGATAACTTTGGCTTTTTACAAGCTCGAGGCACATAATTAGCATCCTAAAAATTCCAAGTTTGGTGTCAACTCCCAGCTGTAATTTAAAGGTTGGGTACAAGCGCACCCTGAATCATATCTAAATCCAAGGAGTGCATTTGCATATATCTGTACAGCAATCTAATAATTAAGCAGACCGTAAAGCTTCAGAATGATGTGACTGCTACTTTGCAACACATACAAAAAAAAAAATGTAGACCTGGCACATCAACGACCTAGAAATTAGCTATGCGTTCAGCGTGGATGTGGCTGATTTTGTTTCTGTAAAGACATGCGCTGCACAAACCAGATGTATATTTAAATATAGAATTGGCACCGCATAAACTGCAGGAACCCTGCAACGTTAATTTCCTGTGCCTTCCCTCTCGTGCCCTTAGAAGCCGAATTCCTCCCGCCTTCAATGATTGGTACAACACATATGCGATGACAACAGATTTCCAAACAACAAGGGATAGGTGAAATCCTGAATAATGTATGAGGGACTTTAATATTTGGAGTGATGCTTGTCAATCACCATCCTCTCAATCAAGGAGACAGTACGGATCATTTCCATTTCAATTATTGGTTATTCAAGTCTGAGACACAGCTGAAGTATTCTGGGTAACCAGTCAATCTATGTATTTGTAAGAGATCCCAGGCTGTACTTCAATTACAGCATGAATAAAAATACACCAGAACTCTGAACACTGCACACTAATTCAACTTATAGATTTAATATCTGTATTTACATGCCAACATTACTGAGCAAACAAGCTCATTTAAAAGTTCATATGCTAATGTGTGACATTTAAAGCAAACTTTACACGAGAGGAGGACATACAGCAATGGATTTTGATTCTTTTCATGTCCCTGAACTTATGCATCTTCAATATTTATAACTTTAAAACCATGACACCTTTGCAAAAGAATATAAGGTGAAAGGAGGACAGTCTGATTGTGCATTCAGTAGTTTTTGGAAGGGAAAAAAACATTTCCATCAGAATTTTTATACCGAAAGGGGCAGGCATGAATAGTTTGACAAAGAAAGAAACTAGAAGTTTTACTCTACAACCCGAGAATTCCAAAATGTGCTTTTTAAACCCTTATATTTGATTTTGTTTTATAATTACCGCCTTAATCTTAATTATAGTCAGGTACAAACTGGACCCCCCAGTGAAGACCAACAGAGGCAGTTCAGCAGGGTGGCCTCTGAGCGTAACACCCAACTTGTCCCACTCCTGTATCCTCTGCTCCCAAGTCAGAAGCTACAGCTAAGTAACCATAAAGCAGGCTCTCAAATCACAAAAAAAAAAACATTTTCCCAATCATTTTTTTGTAATTATTTTGCACCCAATGTGCCCACAATGCCAGACGCATGCAAAATAGCAGCAAATGTCAGAATGCTGGTCACAGGGGTTGCGGTATTTAGCAAGGTCCATCGCAAACCTATTATTTGTCTATTATATGTCCATTAAATAACATCAATAAAAGACTATTGTCATTATTGTTCTTATTATTCCAGAGTGTTGACCAGAAAGATAGAGATATTTTAATTATTAAAAAGGAACACATTTCAGATCTGCTGCTAGAGTCACAGACAGTGGTCGATTCACTATCTTGGACCTGATTTTGTACCTCAGACCTGAGTTCAGCCTCCTCGCATTTGCTTCTCCGTGTCTCCTGAATGCTCTCTGCTCCAAGCTGCGAGTTTACACACAAAAGAAAACCACAATGCCAACCAATTGGACCTCACTTAAGAAACCTTGATGATCGATCTGCAAAGCAGAGGCTGAACAGGAGCCCGGTTCTCCAGTATGGTGTTCAAACTGCTCATTCATTAAAAGATGCTCTTTCTTATTGATTTCGGCTTAAGTAATGAGAAAGCTTATCCAAAAATCTTTAGCATTTGGGTTCGAGTTAAGGAAATCGATGCAACCATTTCCCATTTTAACAGCATATGTGAATTTTATGTACAAAAGACAAGACAAATCCAAAATCAGATAAAATCAATAAGCTTTGTCAATATAACATAAAGCTGATAAATGGCATTTTTAGGCAATTAAAGTGAGCTGTAAACATGCAAAGGCTAATCAATTCAGATGTATATCTATTATCAGTAGTTAAACACAGATTTAAAATATCCATACAGCCATAATTCTATTCTAAACGTCTCAAAGGCCACATTTACGGATATGCTACAAAAGTGCATTAAAATCTTATGGCCTCGACTTTAGCTTAATAAAAACATAACAGTGCAGTACATTTTTTGATGTCAAGTGTTTCTCAGATGTTTTAAGTAAATAGATTGGAAGGCTTGAATTTAATATGTTTGTTTTTTTAAACAGAAGTTAGATTCGGATCAAGGTGCAAAGCGTATTTGGAGAAGTCCATGACTTAGCAGCGGCAGAGCGAGTGGCTGCTCGCTGCAGGATAGTAAACTTCCATGACATTTCCTGACTAGAAACATTGCAGGTGTCCACGTCTACATTCCCCTCCAAGCGTAAGAAATTACGCAAGGGAAAAACAAATGATTTACAAAGACTTTAAAAAATCCATTTCAGAAAGAGCTGGCATATCTTAAGTTCCAGTGCCAAAAGTTGGTGCTTCTTTTTGGGAGATTTTCAGTCGTTAACTCTGAAGCCTGTGAGTTTCGAGTTAAGAAAGTTAAAAAAACTACAAAAGAAATGATTTCCCAGAGGGATCCACGTGCTTATTAATATTCACCAGATCCTGATTTTACATCTGTGGCATGTTTAGTCTCTGATGTGCCGTATTATCTGCCATCTGTGGAATTCACACCATCTACATATGCAATAACCACATAAAAATCTATTAATAATAACCAAGGGAAAATTCTTTCTCAGATAATTTAAAGCGCTATCGAAGATTTTGAGAATTCCATACTGCCGTTTGTTCGTCGCGTTTTCAAGTTCTCCAGTCACAATTCTGTCTTACAGAGGTGGTTTAATCACGCGTACAAAATAACTAGCTTCTCTGTTCGTGAAGCATGACATTTCAATTGTGCAGCCAATAAACGCATTACATGAAGAGTGCTGAAATGATTTACTATCTGGAAAGCCTGACGACCAAGGTTACCATGGTGAGCTACCTTTTCCACGTCTACAAGGTCAAGTGAGAATGACCTATCAGTGTACAAACCTCAGTTTCACACATAATAATATGTTTTCAAAGAACAGATTGTTGCTTCCATGAATTCTCATTACTAATATTTCCAGTTTTATGCAGTAAAAAATATACTATTGTGCATATACATTTACTCCAATGAAGTCCAATGCATCACTGATAATACAGACAATTATTTGATTAACAGAATTGTAGGAGGATCTGCAAAAAAGTGGGTAATAACAAAACAGCTTTGGCAGCTCAGATTTTGTCCATTCTTACCTTTTCGGAGCTATATGCTTCCCTGCCTCCTGATGAAAAAATGCACAGCATAACCTCAGTTTTATATAGTTACAGCATTTAATTTTTATTTGACTGTATTGTATTTTTAAGTGAAAATATAGAATATGCTACTGCAAAAAGCAGAGAGAAATGGAAGAAAGTGGTTCATTAGTTTGGAATTAAGTGAAATTATTTATTGTTATGGTTCAAACCCATGTAAAGCCCATTAAACAAATTATCACATATTTTTTAAAAAATGTAAAAATTGAAGTGTTTCACAAGAAGCACAATCCCTGATAAAGGTATTCTTGGTCTTTTAGAAATGCCTCCCAGAAAAGGTCTGAAGGATCTGAAGTCAGAATGTTCTGTGCATAATGTTTAAAGGCAACATGAGAGATCACACAGTCTCTATGAGGAAAAAACAGGCAAAAGTGATGAACGCTGCTTGGATACTCACAAATACACACAATTACTACCACATACTTTACATGTAAGCATGTATCAATACAGTATACCTGCTACAGGGTCACAGGTTTTATTATAATTATTGTTGCTATTGTTGTTGTTGTTGCTATTGTTGTTATTACTAGCGAATATTAAAATGCTTAAAAGGTTACCAAAAAATTACATTAAAAAATACTACTACAAAATGCTGAATAGATGTATCATGAAGATTTCAAATTATAATTCTGAAATATAGAAGAATTCTGTAAAAATGGATTCAATATGATAAATACGGAAGTCTACCGAGAAAAAAAAAAATCATGAAGCATTCCATTGTTTTTCCGGGACTGTGATATAATTAATTCATCCCTAAACGATTCAATCCATTCTTATTCATCCCAGACAAACAATAACCTAAAACACATGAACTATTTATGACAAGAACACAAATAATGACTCTCTACTTAGGTAAAGATCAGTTTCTCCAAGAATGGAAAACACAATAAGGATTTGCCTGCGGCTTCTTGAACAAAATAATAATCTGCTTCTCCAATGGTAAGCACACTGCGAAACGGTTGCTCTGTGGTTTAAAATAGGCTGAAATTACACCCTCTTGCCAAAAAGATTTACTTATGTCCTAGGGCTTGTCATGGGCTGAAAGAAATATGTTCTTTTTTCACAAATTACATCTTAAAAATAACTCAGCAGACACATTCAAATAATTAAAGCAACCACATGAGATGAGAGATGCTGTTTGTACTACAGCCAACTGAGGGACGAACTTTTTAACATTCTCTAGTCAACTGTAAATCTTGCTAAATATACAAGAAAAAAATATGTAAGCAGAGCTACAATACTTAAAGTCAATGGGCTCTCGCACCAATGTACTGTTTTATTACTCCTATTTTTTTTCCCATTACAACCACATTTATCCATTTAGGGGATTAACAGTTTCAGACAATATTTTTCAGCTGGGTGTCTTACAGGAGTAAACTGGGTCAAGTACTCCACCCATGAGTACCACAAGAGACCCCCCCCTGGGATTGGAACTGGAAGCATTAAGGTCACAAATTCCATCCAAGAGGGACAGGGGGAAAAAAGAACTAAATTAACAGTAACTTACCTCAAAGAATAGCAAGAGTTGTATTGAAATAAACCAGATATTCAACAAATATTTCTGGGGGGAAAAAAGCTGCCTTCACACTACGCCAAGACATGTGAAACAGTTACTGTTTTTTTTATTATATATTTCTAAAGATGCAGCGCAAAGCTACATGGCAGGTGCGGATTTGTCAAAGCCGGCATGTGACTGTCTATTTCGATCTGGTGAAGGGCAAGGAAGAGCGTCTGCGATGGGAAACCTGCTGGTAAATCAGACTCATGCCTCATGACAACTTTGTCTGTTGTACCCTAATGCTGTGTGTGTTCTTGGGAGTCACATGACCTTCTGTAGCCATATTCCCAGGGCTCCCACAGGGTGATTCACGCAATGCACAAAGCCTGTGTGACACAACAGGAAGTGACATCATCAGAAACGTTTTCCACCGATACTGAAGCTGGCTTCCTCTGTCCTTCGCTACAACAAAGCCATTTTGTTTCTCCACAGATTTTATTACCCCTTTAATGTGCAAAACCAAATTTAAAGGCTACACTGCAAACCACACGGGTGTCTTTGTTCCACATGTAACCAGCGCTCGACCCCGAGCTCTCTCTTGCAAATGCTCTTTCTGAAGAACTGCGGGCCACGGAACTACATCAAAAAGCCTTCAATCTATCCATTCCATCCATCGGAAACAGCGCGTTTCAGAAGGTATAAACCAAGAATGTAGGATAAACTCCACAATCAGAAAGTCACATAAAAATATTCATATACGTAAGATGCATTTATGTATTGTATATGAAACGTGCAGTAATGCATATAAATTTTATATTTAGAAGCAGATCCTGCAGCCCCGTGACCCGGCACAGGACAAGTGGGAATGGAAAATGGATGGATGGATGGATGGATGTAATGAAGAATTCAATGTTTAAAGCTTTAACAATAATCAGCTATTAAAAAAGAAAGAAAGAAACAAACAAATGAATAATAATAATAAATAAAAACAAGGCTCAAGGAGCTACTGGTTTCTTTATTTATGAAGCAGAGTAAAAGCAGATCGATTCTGAAGAAAGAAATTCTCAAAAATGTCTTTTTCTCTCCATGCCTAAATTAACAACACAATGCATTGAACACGCAATCTGTCTTCATCAATGTCAATACATCAAATGCCAGTATAAATGACGTATTCCAATGAAAAGCCTGTGTGATTATACTTTTCCCTAAGGAGACACTTGTGGTAATTTTTGTTGGCATCTTATCTCAGAGATGGACAATTGAATAGCCCAGAATTGCAGGTACACTATGCATGCACATACAGAAACACACACACGCACACACACACACACACACACAATAATTAGGGTTAGAAAAAACACAAACACCGCAGACCATAATGGGACGTGGAAAAGTACAGTATGAATTAAGTTTAACATACCAATGTTAACGTTTTATGCAGAAAACCGCAAAATGCAGCCAATCAATGGCACAAATCATTGTCAACTATTGCCATCTCCGACAATTATCGATGTTATAGATTAGTTGTTGCAGCCCTACTCATAATTGCTAATTATCCCACTTCATTATAGGTCACTCAACCCATAACTCCTACATCAACTAGCGAGTGTAGAAGACCTTCGCCATCCTTTCTCCGCCACCCGCTACTAGCCACTTTGTGGACTTCGTCGAGTGACATTACGCGCCTGACAGCAAGCAGTTTGATTCTACTCAGAGCCCCACTGTGAGCTCCAGGTCAACAGTGGATGCTAATCCAGATCTCTACGGCGGGAAGTGCCTTGGTTGACTGCTAGGCTACACTGGAGAGGCCTACAAAGACATCATTTGAAAGTGCTCCTGAGTAATGCAGCTGAAGGTTAGTCAAATTAACACAGACGGATGAGCAAGAAGGAGATACTACAAAGTCATGCGGGATTTTGGATGCGAAAAGCAGGAACGAACAATCCCTGCAACATTTTACGGCGAAAAAGTCACAAATCTATTACAAGTTACTGTCGAACCATTGCCAATATGAAACTGAACTGCAAAAACATCACGGATGCACTTCCTCAAATTATCTACCCTTTCAATAACTTTAATTAATCTACCTTATACTGGCACACACAAAATTTATTTTTGCATCCTGTTCTGATGACTCAATGGTTTGCTGAATTTCGAACGATGCCCAATTTGAAGATGAATATTTTAGATAATTAAAACTTTCAGTAATAAAATTTTAAAGCTGTGGCACTTTAAAAATCCAACTCAGGGTCCAGATTGCTAGGACTGCCAACATCAAGGTGACTTCCCTAAGCACGGTCTGCCTGACCCAGTTTTCTGCTTGGAAGGATGTTGTGACCTTCCATAGGGAGCGTCTTGATGTTACTGTTCACCATCCACTTCATAATTATTGGCCAAACTGTTAAAAATAAAAACAGAATTCACATTTGAGGTCCTACTTCCAATTCTGCTATTGCTACAGCTAACCAACATCATCTCTGGGAAACTTTGACGGCTCTTTAATTTTCTCATGGTTGAATCCCAGGTTCAGAATTTCCTACCAAACCCAAAGACGCTGTAAATAAAGGTGCAATTACATGTGAGGCCATTGTTACTTTGGCCAGAGCCTGGACAGATGGCTCCTGTTACCTGGGAATGTAATTTCGAGAACCTGAACTGATTAATATTTACCGTGGCAAGGGGTCTAAACACTCATGCAATCAAATCTGTTTCAATTACTTTTAAATAAAAACAGATGCAACAGATCGAAAGATGATTTCTTATTTATGATTACAGAGTCTAAGGCAATAATTAAAAAAAAAAATCAAAAACTACTGTGGATTGGGCATCTACCTTTGACAGCCACACGTACACCTACTGCACTGGAATGCAAAGCATCCTTTATTTTTCCCAGCCTGCACAAGCCACAGCACCTTCCAGCATCACACTGACATTACGGCATGCGGCACATCCCAGAAACCCACAGAGAGTTGCACCCCGACGCCATGACACCAGCAAGCGCAAGGCGATATCAGCAAATATGCAAATGTGATTAGCTCTCCCAACAGAGCACATTAGAGGCAGATTTGTTTTTGGTTTTTTTTTGGTAAACAGATTATGCGGAGGAGAAGGTGCATCTGTTTCCCTGTGCCTTGAACGCTGGTGGGGATTTGGAACTATGCCATGCACTGGCAGTCGAGGGGGGGAGGGGCAACTGAAAGGCAAGCTCACCAGAAAACATCATAGAACCCCGCATTATTGAGTAATTAGGACAACAGCCCCCCAACCTCTTCCCAGGAGTAACCAGGGCTGTCTAATACATTGTTTGGAATATCCAGTTCCAAGCAACTGTAAATAGGTAAGATGGATTCATTCTGTCACCTTCCACAGACAGATACACGGAGAAGGAGAGAAAAACAGAGGACGACAGAGATATGCTGACACATAAACACCCAAAATATCCTAAATGAGCTGATGACTAATAGTTCTACTCACTTTCTGTACAAGTACCATGTTTCACCATGGGGTGCTAATTAGGCCAACGCTGACACTCTCCACACTCTGCTGATTTGCTGTGGAGTCGTCATCTTGTACTGAGAAAAAGGTTTTGGTGAATAAATACAACAGGCAAGAAGCCTGGGCAGCATGCGACAGAGACCAGTAACCTTTGGGATTGTTCAGACTTTTTTCAAACAAGGTGAAGTTGATGGATCTTCTAAACTCTCTCTCTCTCGCTCGTCTTCAGTTAACATTACAAAATTGTGGATGTAATTTTATTCAGTTTTAATGAATATAAACCATGCATAACTACTGTTCTGTAAATGTGGAATATTCTGAGAATAGCTGTGTATGGTAATTACTTATATTCACTAGCTAGGGACAGAAAGCAGTGGTATTTACTACCACTCAAACCACAAATTTGCATCTGAGTCCCAAGGTCACTACAAACAGTTACTTCACTAAATATCAAATAAGTGCATTCCTTATTTAGGAGATGCCGAAGCAGCATTCTACACAGCAGATAGCTAGCTGCAATCTGCTGACTCTACTCGCTAGCTATTTAATGTAGTTTTAGAAACATCAGAGAAGACTTTTTGAGCAAGACCCCGGAAATAACAAACCTGCCCCTGGTAACAGAAACAAAACAGCACACTATAACAAGCACCGTGCACATTTTACCTAAAGAAACAAATCGAAATAAATTGACTGTTACGTAATAATGTAGATTCTTCATTCACCTGCTGCTCATGACAGAAATTGAGCCGAAATTGAGACCGTGATATATAACATCGCATGAATCCATCTGCATTTACACGAATGGGTCTAGAATTTACGTAGTAAAATCATACTGTTTTTTGAAGTATATCTTAAGATTTTAAGCTTCCATTTAAACATTCAGTGTTGCGTAAATAGCACTATGTGTGATATACTGCCAGTTCTGGGATATAAATATAAATGCAACTGAAAACCTTTGAAATTTCACTTTTGTATTTTTGGCTACATTTTAAAAACAGAAGCCTGTTTCCCTTGCTTTGATTGCAACACGTGCGGCTTAAGCAGAAACACGGCAGGCTTTCAAGAGACCCTGACACCCTGTTGAGGTTAACAACATTATTCGAGGAATCGGCATATTTAATTAAGCTCCCTGATAAGGGTAAGTACTGTTTATTCAATTTGCTCCATTTTGTAGCTGGCGCGGATTCAATGGAAATCACTGAAGCAGATGGAGACTGTGTGAAAAACAATTAACGGACGCTTATGAATTCACCAAAACAGATGCTAACAATCAGTTGGGTTTTCAAACGAGACCTCTTCAGGTTCATTACAATTAGTCTATACCCGGACGGGGCGGCTGCGTGTGCCAACTGTGCTACACGTGGATCATCTCATAGCAAAGTTGCTGGGGTAGCTAGCTACACTTAATGAATCTCCACCGACGGCAATGTGAATTTTTATAATGCAGTTACATTTAGTTACAAGACACATTTCCTTCTAAGCCAGAAGCTATTGGACTAATAAATTATTCATCTTCACTTTACAAATGTACATTAATTAATTAGAAGGATTAATATATTAAACATTGGAGGGAGGAAGAAGACCTTCCGATTAATATTCACACGATTGTGTTTCAACAATTTGAAAACAGTATTTTTTTTAATAAGAGTTGCAATGAAAAGCATAAAATTTTAATCCATCTTGATCTGAGTATGAAAAAAGAGTGATCAGATTCATCTTCACTGTAGACTCTGACGTGTGTTAAAACATTCATATGAAGCTCCGTGTAATAATTACAAAATAATGCATCTGTGGTTTTCAAAAGAAAATGAATCTTATCGTTTGTGTTTATTGACCTCTGTCTGCCTGTAAAGAATACCTCAGTCTAGTCTGGTTGTTGCTGAAACCAACAACGCACAATAAAAACAACGAAAAAAAACTGTGACTTCACATCAAGTACTTCAATCTGTTGGTTTCAAAGAAGAAACATGTGAAGAGGTCTGGTTTCTTAGTAACTAAGTCATCTTCATTGGATATATTCATAGCAGACCTATTCCGAATAAAACTAACCGCTAACGTGTGTCCTTGCATTTGCACTTTAATACTTAACATTCGAATAAAATTGCAATAGTTTCCTTTATTATTCATATTTGTGCATTCAATTGTAGTGAAGTGCATTTCACATTGGTAAATCTTGAATTAGCAAATTTTCGCTTTTGTCTTACAATTCTGATACGCTGCTGTTCCTACGTCCTCAGGCTGGGTTGATGTTCTTTGAATTCCTTGGCAACTGTCCAGCTCTCCAGGTTTGAGTGGAAAAAAATGTAAATACACCCCCCACCCCCCCCAGGAAAGAGTCTGACTCCAACTGTCAGTATTGTGATGCTCGCTCAGAAGGCTCTGTCACTATTACTTCCACCCAAACCATAATTTTGTGTGAAATTCCATCCAGTCACGCCGTAACATGGTACTCATTAACACAGTTACGCAACCCCAAGGCGGCGGTAAAAATAAAAAAATAAATAAATAAATGAATGAATGAATGAATGAATGAATGAATGAATGAATGAAAATCTCTCAGCGCCGCCCTGACATGAATTATTAGGCTGCACCCACCGCTACAGGTGAGCAGGTGCTGCTTCCAGCATATTCCACCATTTATTTCATGTCAGCTCCGCGATAAATAATTTCGGGAGGGGGGGGCAGGGGGGTTGCTGCACTGTTTTCACGGCAGTTTTCGCCCTTCTCCCGGATGTCAGCCACCCGTACGGGGGCCGTGTCTCTGCGACGCAAACTGGAATGAACGGACAGTAACGGCTGCAGTGGGGGGGTATATATTAATGACCTCCCCCATCCACATGTCATGAAGTGACAGTGGAAATAAAGCAGGAAGACAGAGGCTGCTGTGAGGCGGCCAGCTGAGACTAACCTGGGCCGTCAGCTCCGCCACCTCCTTCGCCAGCCGTCTGCGTGACTTGAGAGGGGCCTGGCCCCGGACCTCCTCCACAGTGGCTGTCTCTCCTCCTAGGTTCCCAACCTCCTCCTGCAGCTAGACAAGGTACAAATTTTTATGTATTCCCATTTCTTAGGCAGAATAAATGCAAGGAATCCTTTCATAATCATTTCAGCAATTAGCATAGTCTGTAAAATGCTGTAAAACGCTATGGCGCGGGGCTGGAGCTGGGGGGTGCCTGAGCACCTGCCCCTTTTGCTTGAATGAATGAAAGTGCCCCCCTCACCCCCAAAATGTTCCAAGTGGCCTTTTTTAATAATTTACTGAAAATCATGCTAAATCACGTACCCCCTTCCACCAAACGCCCCCACTCCTGGCCAGAAAAACGTAGTGGTCGGCCACACCCCCCTGTTTGAGCATGTATTCCACAAAAACTTTGTGCATGTCACTGCAAAACTGGTGGCCATGATCTGTGCACGTGCTCCCTGTGACAAACTGGGCATTCCTGCTGAGGTGGAGACTGCTGTTACGATTAATGTCCCAAGTTGCTTGGTCTGATTCTCTTTATGTATATCCCGGCCAGAACACCACTTAAGGCCCATGGATCCTGATGAATGCTTATTTATTATTTTAATTCCAGTGCAACATCCTTTCTCCAGGCCTCACATACACCTGCCCAGTAATCACCTTATTCTGTGCTGCCCTTCCATCTCTCCGAGTGATCCGAAGCTCAGCTCTCGACATTCCGGCTTCGATATCTCCATCTGCTATCTTGCTCTCTTCCTCCATTCCTGCATTATGAAGAGAGCCCTGCTTGCTCCGTAGAATCACAACACTGTCTTCCCTTCCAGACAACTGAAAGATAAAACAGACGTCCAAAGATTTTTAGGGTCAGTGATCAAATGCATCAGGCGTGGCATGCCAAATCAGATAAACAGGCCTTTAAGAGTTACTAACTAGTTTACTAGTTTTAATGATTAAATCTAGCATGTTTTACAGCATGGGAAATGTAGCTGTCAAAAGTTTCTCTAAAACAAAAATAAACAATAAATAAATTATATCAGGAATTAGGAGGGTGGGGTGGTTTAAGGACATAAAATAGGGTTTCTCCTGTAACCTGCTTCATTTGTAGAGGTATAACTCATAAACACTAAGAGAGCATAGTTCCTAATTTGGTATGGGGAGCAGAAAAACTTATTTTCAAACATTTTAATACTTCTAACCTCCAGGACAGAAGTGCTTCTGTTATGTGCATGTGCAGAGGGCATCGTTTAATACGTAACACGTGTGGATGTCACGACAGCAGCAGCGGGCAATATCATCATAACCATGACCACGGCTAAAAGCTAAGCTGTCTCCCCGTGGTTAAGAAAAACACCGCAGCTCTCTCCTACTCTGCACACTTTCAAGTAAACTTCTCTTAATTTCCTCTTTGAGATCTCAAATAATCCCGTCTTCGGCCTTCGACTGAGACCTACGATTATCGACATGCGGCTCCATAGTGTCGTCTGGCTTATGGCTGCAGGGAAGATAACCAGTGGAATATTAACAACTTCAAAAGAAAAGCCCTTAAAAGCCCTTTAAAACATCCTATGTTAAATATTATGAAGAAGAACTGAATATTATTCTAGAGAATTAATTCAATGATAAAACTAACTGCTGCAGGCAAAAAAAAATACAGTATAAGTAAAACATAACTACATAACTGAAGATTATGTATGACAATAAAATTAGCAATACCCAAAGTGGGGAGGGGGAAAAGTATTTAAAAAAAAAAAAAAAAAAACTTAAAAGAAATACCCGTTTAGGAAATGTATTAATGATTAAACACAATAAAATCTGCAAACAAAGTATACTATCTGCAACCAGTTGTCAAGTGAACAACAACCTCACTAAGTAACACAATGAGGATAAGAAAATGGACGTTACTATATAATTTTGTTTTGTTTTATAAATCTGGAAAATCTTAAAACACAGAACTGGCCATCTGTAATTTTATGGCAAGGGAAAAAAATACCCACATACAGACAATATGGTTAAATATAAATTCCGGAGTCAACCGCTCACTCTTCAGGCTGGAAATCTGCATTGGCAGGAAAAAAATGTACAAAAATTCAGAAAAGAACTCATTAGCTCGTACAAAGATAGCTCAGACCTATGTCTACAGGCGGTAGTGTAAGGGCGGCGGCTGAAAGACTGCAATCAGTCAGGGGAGCCAACTCTCCTGTTGCTCATCAGAGGAGACAAGGAAGGAACGTAGCAATGAGAATTGGACAGACTTGGGATTTTGGGAGAGACTGTGACAGGGCACAGCAACAATGGGGCCGTAAGTGGCAATAGCTTAGGGGAGTTTGCAGCTGTCAAAGTCTCAGATAATTCCGGAGACATTTCGGCAGTGCTAAGACAAAACAGCTTCCCTAATAGGCATGACAAGCTTCTGGACACTTAGAGCTGAGATGAGATTCTCAATTAGCCGCTTAGCGGTTTTGGCTAGGCAGGTGTGAAACACAGAGGCATGTGTCTGAATATATTAAAAATATATATTGTTCCTTAAGGATTCAGAGGAAAAGGTGATGTGGATCCTTTGTTTGCTAGCTGGCTAGCCCCAGCCATGAATTTCTTGTTTTGGATGATCTACACATCGAACGAAAAACAGACACGTGATCACATGCAGGCCTACCCGCGGTGTCCCAGCAAAAAGCCAGCGTCTCATCTCAGAGGCACAAACAAAGAAAAGGCAAGGCCAGCAATTTACAGGCTTCAGTATAAATATGGCATTAAAAGGAGGAGCAAATTATGTATCTCACCAATCAGCCGTCTGCCGTGTCATTTTTTATTTTTTTTTTTAATGTCTCGATACCACAGCAGAATTCTGCATTGACAGCAGTTTTTTTCATTAAGAGGCATGTGACATTTGTCAAGGGGGGGGGGGGGGGGGGGAACATCACGGGGACAAAGGCATCTTTGTACGGACTTCCTGCCGTCAACGCCGATCCGGTCATGCGCTACAAAGGTGATTTCCTGTGAAGGGCGGCTCACCGCAGAGGAGGGTCCACTGGGCTGGGCTCCCGAAGCCCCTTGCCGTTGTTCACAGGGGGAAGCAGGTCGCTAACAGGCAAACGTCCTCCAGGGGGCGGTGATGGGGGTTGGGAAAGCGTGCACAAATTGCTGCTCCGAGGCACCGACACCCAGGGGGTGCCCATTTACCCTATCACTTCAGACGCATGTGCGGATGCCCCCTCCCAACTGCATCACACCGCCGTCCCGGCCGCACTGCTTTACACGTTGCCTAGCTAGCCTGACATACAATTAGAGATTGATCGTCTCATGCATATCTTAGCGAGAATATTACAGAGTTAGACAGTAATTGCAACCAGAAACGTCCTAAAATTCAAGGACACGATACTCCGTTTCTGGCTATTTCTCTTAACCCTAAATATTAATCCCATGCTTAATGCGTGGAATATTACTATTAGTGCAAAATAGCCTTAATATTTCAAAGCGACAAATACATTAAATGTCCTTCTTCATATTTGCTGGCGGAAAATTGCGGCAGGCAATCTTAATACATATGCGAGCAGGTATCACGTTTAAATGATATTGCTGTATTTTTTCATGTTATAAGTTAATATATAGGCCTCATTTCACAACAGTCATCTGTTTTGTAGTATAAAATGAAGCCCATGCACTAAGATAAAATTAGAACACTTTATAAATTACATTATGTCAGGCTGACAAATGGTAGGACCTGTTACATTTAGCAACTAAGTATCTTAATGATCATTCAGCATTCATACGGTTGGAAGGGAAGTCAGCCTTGCTTTGCTGGCTACAAAACAGCCTCTCGATTTTTCATACTGTCATTCTGCTCTATTAGCAAAGCCTAACACAATTACTTATGAATATGCAGTAATAACATGCAAATCGTCCCCCCCCCCCCCCCACCCATTGCCCCCAGGCAGTGGTCCCTCCCTTTCTAAACCCAATTCTTTCTACATCATTACAGCAGCTTGGCATCATTCATCAGAATTGTATTTATAAAAAAAATAATAATCACATGACCAGGCCTTATTGCGTCGGCTTAGCGACCGTAACCGTCAGCGCCCATCAAGGGCCTGGCGACGACAGCGATGTTAACCACACCGTCCCAGAGCCCTGCCACCACGCCACTTGTACGCGTCTCCCCAGGGTGATGTTAGACACTACATTTGCGCCCGCCAGAACAATTAACCCCTCCGTTAATTAGCGGGGAAAAATGTCAGGCGCACAGATGGTACGAGCTGGCATTCAGCCATCCCGCCAACTGCCCACCCCACCCCCCATGCCCGCCCGCGGCCGACAGCTGCTCAGCCACGCCCCCGCCGCGCCAGCAGATGTCAAAACTTTGCAGCAGAGGACTTCAGAGGCGGGGCGGGGGGTGGGCACGTGCGTGTATGGGGGTGGGCTCTTTCGTGCTCACAGGCAGTGCCAGCTTCTGAGTACGGAAAAAAGCAGCCCGTCATGACACGTGTGGTGCACGGGGCCCCAAGGGCAGATTACAATCCACGCCATGTTACCCATAAACTTTGCTGTTATCACACACATTGTTGCATTAGGTTCTGTCGACAGAGGTACTAATCAATGGCCCCGCAGCTTAAAATATAAATATTAATTTATTAATAAATAAATATTTATTAAATAGTAAATATTTTTATCATCATTATTCAGAATTATAATTTTTACACATTATCATGCATTATTCATTTTTACTACAAATGAAATTGTTTATATTTTTTGTCCATGCAGGCATGTTTTATTTTTTTCTTATAAAAGATCTTGAAATTCCATATACGTGCCATTAATTAAAATATTGACTAATCTACCTGAATTGGTACTGAGCTTTCCATCAAACACTTTAGGTCATCACTGTTAAACCATTTTAAAAGTGCTATGCTGGTCTGATATCACATTACAGCTTTCTTCTGCATGCGAGCGCGACAGACCGCTGCAGAGGATGAGGCGACAGCCGTGGGATTTCCTAAATCACTAGTGACGGCAGGCCTGGGTCGCCACCCGCACTCCCTGGTCACCGTGTAGTATATCGATTTGTTTGCTGCACTAATAGGAGGGTGGGCTCGCGCAAAGCAAGGGCCTGAAACAAGTCAATACAGGAAAATCGGATGGTTTAAGCCAGAATGTCCCTGCCGGAAAAGTAAGTGTGATTGGGGGGGGGGATTTCAGGTGGGAGATCGGTACTGATGTGCAGCATTGAGTCTATATATAATTATAGTTCACACTAATTCATACTTATACTATGTAGCATACTTATTTAATCATTTCTATGCATATATAGGTATAGATATTTTATTATATAGATTTTAGAAATAACTACACAGTTAGCATTTAGTTAAAAAGCACAACGAAAATAAAATGAAATATTAAGGGAAAAAAGATCCTGTTTACTAAAAAGGATCTATTTTACATCCAATGAAACTGTATTACAAACAAAACAAAAAAAACTCCACAAAGCAGCGATATTAATAAAAAGGGGCTGATTTCTGACTGATTCCGCTTGTGTTAAAATATATAAATAAACATATGCGTAAACAAAGCAATCACAAACAAGAAAATAGATGAAAGACTCCAAACTTTGTCACCTACCACAGTGATAGCACCCCCGGGGGTAATTTCAGTCTGCTCCTTTTATAGCCAACCCCAGTGGCACGTTGCTGACTAAGTTTTTATATTTTCATCATTAAATTTCTCCCCAATCTCTTTAAGTGGAGTTTGTCTGAACAAACTCCAGGGCCAGCTGTGAAAAAATAAGTACAGGACAAGTCAAGAAAAAATTTGAAAATAAAATAAAAAAATAATAATGATGATAATAATAATAATATATAAAATGTGCATGCCGTGGCATATTTTGCCGATACCTGTGAGGAGATCGGCTGCATGTGGCAGCACATATTGCTTTGAACGTACACCCCCCCAGAGGATCGCTCCTGTGCCCCGGGCGAGTTAAGAAATGCCTCGGCATCTCTCATTAGCCCCATGGGGGGGGGGTGGGGGGCAGATCTAAAGCCAGGAAAAGTTTTCCCAGACGGAGTCGAGCATGGCCACGCAGATGAATGAAGATACTGACTGAAATGGGCTTCCTCACTGATTCCTTGTAGTTTGGTTACATATTCACTGAAATGACAAGATTCCCAGAACAGCTACTGGGAAGACAGGATGGAAACTGGACCCGGCAGAACCAAAATATTCATGTGTTGTGATGCTGAGACATCAGTACAGGAGGGGGGGGGGGGGGAACTTCCACTCCCCCCCCCTCGATGTGAAGCTCTACCACTTACGCCTGTTCATGGGAACCTGAAGGCTGTGAGAACCCCCCCAGAGAAGTGGTGCTTAAGTCGGCTGCTGAAACCTGTGGCAAAGAAAGATAAGAGCTTGGTGCTCCGCTGTCATGCAGAACGCAACGGCCCAGCTGGACACCGCGGTGCCGGCGGGCTCATTACCGCATGCGGGATGGAGCAGAGCAGAAGTTACACCGCATTACAGCTGGGTGACAAATCAACACATAGCAAAACACGCATGCGTCAGCTATGCGAAGGCTGTTCCGTCGGCACTGCTCTCTGCAGTCATTAAAATACAGGACATGACTAATATTCTTAAAGTATTCTAAAGCAGCAGTTAAAGTACTTATTTGTTTCACATATATACAGTTCTCCACAAGATCACTTTATGCACAAATGATGATAAATCTCATGTAAACCTGACAATACCGTACTTTTCCAAGAACAATCGATTGGAGTTTGAGATGCCTGACATTTTTTTTTTTTTATTAAATACTCATACTCATATATAAATACTCATATATAACAACACGGGCTCAGGATAACCTGCTGTAACCGTTTTCCTTGTTCACCAACCTATGGCTATCCCTGCAACCTCTGGGGCTGCAAGGTCCCGGTTCCAAAAGAACAAGCTACTCCTCGCCAATGGACAACAAAGATCCAGAGAGAGGCTGGGGAATGGCCTGTCCAGGAGCACCTTGGTATGGAGGGGGTGGGTCAACACAGTGCAGCAGCAGGAAATGTGCAAGGCCTGGGATCAATGTCTCATACTGACACTGGAAGTCAGGCCGGAAGCATCAGCCCAACTCGCCGCAAGTGATGGTCCAGAGGGAAAGAATTATAAAATAAAAAAAAAACAAACAAACATAGTAGCGGCCAGGAAGCCCGGGATCACAGGCCAGGAAACAGAGGCGTTAAAGGAGAGAAATTAAATACTATCCGGTTGATGCTGTTGCCGGATGTTAAAAACAGAGAGCAGAATCGATTTAAATTTTAAAAAAGGGTTTATGGTCGATATAAAAGGTCGGTAGCACTTGTTCTCAAAGTTTTTCGTCCCAAGGACGTGAACGGCCTGTGCGAGTGATATATGGCGAGAGGAAAGTTTTTCATCCCGAGGAAGTGAACGGCCTGTGCAGGTGATATACGGTGAAAGGAGCCGTTGAAGCAAATGGCGATAGGGGTCACTCAGGGAAAAGAAAATCAATGTGGATGTTAATTACTCACAGGTCAAGTCACAGTGGTATCAAGACTATTTTTCTTCATGACCTGTTTCGGGTGCCCTTTCAGCCAAGTGTGTGCCCCCCGCCACCCCTACCACCTCCTCCCACTCCGTCTCTCCTTGTCAACCCCCCTCCCCCCACCACCCGAATCTGCTCAGCTCCCTGTGTTTTCTTTGTCGTCCTAACAACTTCTTCCCCCGCAGCCATTCTGGCCTGAAACGCCCAGCGCTACCAGGACATGCTGCTCGACCCGAAAAGAAACCGGACGTTCCCTGCCTCCCCCCCCATGCAAAAAGCGAGCTTCCCGTTGAGGTTGTTCTTTCACCTGCACCGATGCTCGACGTTCCTTTTCTCAGAAGTAAAAATAGGGACTGATGTCATGTCACAGGCATTTCGTGTAGGACGCACGTTGACAATTCTCCCGCTCATTTTTTCCCCAGAAAATAATAATAAAATTCATCTGCGAGAAATACAAGGCAATTTTAAATGCATCTCGAAAGATAGTTCAACAGGACTGGCACTGGCATGAGTTTGTTTAGTTCTTTTGCACTGTTATACAACAGGAAACTGACGACATTCTATATTCTATACGATTTCTTCATTTAGCTACTTTAACAGCAGCATCCGGTTTTGAGATTTGCGTTTGCATTTGATATTTGAAAGGAAAAGCAGCCCAGAGTTCCAAACGCCATTAGCACCAACTGCACTGAAGCACCATGCCTTATATGCCTGTTGTAAATAATAGAAAAAACACCAAGCTGATGCGTGTGCGTGAGATTCTGCTGAATGTGCATAAAGCCAATTAAGAGGGACAAGCCAGCTGTAGGAAAGCTGCTCGTTCAGCCCAGAGAGTTACTATTATTACTGCTCAAAGGAGCTGGGGGCAGCTTCCGCAGGAAAATGCATTGAGGGAAATTAGATTGAAAAACAAACAAACAAACAAACAAATAAATAAATAACAAGGTTTTGGACTGAGCCATTGTTGATTAACAGACTAAATGCTAGTGTGGTCTCCTGCCAGGGAAGGTGGCACAGAAGAAAATCTTTGAAAAACAGCAACGGGGAAAAACAACGACCGAAAATTAATTCAATACATCATCCCCTCTGAAACCCAGTCTAAACCTTAATATAAGCTAATTATGCTTATCGGGGTCTGTTTGTGCTGTGTTCACTGTTCTCACTAATTATGGCAAGAAAAACAGTGCTGTTTAAAATCTACTTATCAAAGGCATTTGTTCGTTTCTGCTTTCACTTCTTGGAAAACATAACCAACGTACTAAGGAGCAAAACGCATAACGAGAGAATTAACAAAGCACAGGTGTATGAAATATTTACTGAAATGTTCACATCAATTTCAGAATTGACTCACCATGATTCTCAGTCTACACATGATGTTACAGCGTAATCAGATTGTAATCCAAAAGTGCTGTTTTTTTTTTGTTTATCTGAATGTATGTTCTTTCCACTTATTTCACAGTTATAACAGAATTCACCAATCTACGACTCACTCTGGAGCTGAAAAGGATCTATTATGCATTAATTATGCACACAGAAACTGGACAATGAAATTTTTAAAAAGATCAAATCAATTTATGCAACACTAAACATTATTCATGAACAAAGAGTGAACATTTTGTCAAAAATAATACTTAGGTAGCAGCACAAATTGGACTGTATTCATCACAATTAACCCCAAGTTTTAATTATGACCATCGAAAAAGTTATGCCGATTATTATAACTTTTATTAACTCTGCATGTGACAGTGGTTGTTATAATACTGCATTAAATTATTTAAATAAATCCACCGAAAGAAAAAGATTATAAATAATACAAATATAAAAACATTAGTTGATTAACTAAGTATGGGAAACCAGGGTTGTAACTCACTAGCAGGTCTGAGAATGTCCTGAATAAGGTTCCATTTATGACCGGTCAATGCGGCTTTCAGGGTTTATGGAAACACACACAATTAATGGTAATGAGTTTTTTGAAGGTTATGACCACGCTAAACTAATTTGTTAGAAGAACGTCTAAAGCCAGCCCCGAACACTACTCCATCATCTGAGCTGAAGATGGGGGGGGGAGGGGGGGGTAAAAAAGGAAACGAAAACCATAACGGTAATGGTCAAGTAGCCCACAAAGTAGTGATAGCCCCCCCCCTCCCCTCCCACATCACTTGGCCCACAAAGAAGCGATAGGTCACCCACATCACTTTCCATAATTGTTGTTTTGTGAATCACTATAAAATATCAAAGAATAATGTGCAAGGACATGAAAGCACACATCCCTATTTCGGAATTCCCCTCTAAATTTCGCTGTCCAGCCAGGTCTTGCCCTCGATCTAGGCCTCCAGCTACAATCTGCATTTCACTCAGTAACCAATTGAAAACACTTTAGTTATCTGACTAACTACCAGGTGATGGACTAAAAACCAAATGCAGACTAGCTGGAGTATGAGATGAGATGAATTAACTTTCAATGAAAATACAGATGTGAAAATGTAAGGCTCTGTGAAATAAGATGGATGGAGACCATTTAATAGTGTTGGGTCCAAAAAGTACAAAATAATTGCCAAGTACAAATCTAGACTTAGGTTTCCTTTCAACCAACCAGTTGAGTATGAAGAATCACAGAGTATTGAACTGGTTGGTTGAAACAAAACCTCGGTCTGGATTTGTACTTTTTGGACCTGAACTTCTCACCTCTGTTTTTAATGGATTACTTTTGTGAGTAACTTCCCCAACACTGCTGTGTAAGCATACAGTCAGATTACCTTTATTTTGTTGTATATGTCCTAAGAGATTCCAGATCAAGTTCATTTTAGAAGTATAACACACTGATTGTTTCTGCAGCATATTAACAAGATGCTAACAAGTAGATCATCAAAACCTACGAACAACAGGCACCTCACATGGAAAATCACCGGACCTGAACCACGACCACGACCACTTCGCTGTGTCTGCAGCATTCCGATCATAGTGTTAGGTCTGTCAAAGACCGTTTATTCTAGCGCATTTAAGCACTGAACATTTCTACAATAGAAAACACCAGGACATCTAAAAAGTTGCCTGAAACAGTGCCATTGCAAGCATTTCAAGTCAAAATCCCCTTAGTGGGGGTCTTTCTACACCCCCCTGGCTTTTTCCGAATACCTTATATTCCCAATAACCTTTCCCTTTAAAAGGATACTGAGTTTTTTAAGTTATAAAAAAGGTCTAATTGAGATTGCATATGAAAAGCACCTTCATGGGCTTTTTGAGGGGTGGCGGGGTTCCCTTCCAGGTGGTAATTTAGCCCCGTTTATCCAGGTGGGGGTGAGATGGCAGTCTGTGTTATTTTATCATGCACAAATCCCCTCATTCTTTCACAGTATCAGTGCTGAAAGAATAAAATACCACGCACACTAAAAAGCTCCCCACGGCCCATCCTGCTAATGCACTCTCTTCTTAATGATAAACAAAAAAAGGTTCTCATCATTTGGGATCGATATTGTCAAAGCCATCACTCGCAATATAATTAACGCGCTGCTGATTCAATTAAACGTGTATAAAGTGACTTTTATACAGCCTAGTGAAAATGTAGTCTCACCGCACCAGCGATCTGCAGTCCTCACCAAACCCCTAATTAATTACAATTAATTAGACTGTTAATTCAATTTTGACCATAATTTGACCTATCCTGACATTTACCAATTATTTTGAGATATTGCAAGTACTGGAGAAGGAAAAAAAACTTCGAATAATATAGTGCCAAAAGTAATTGCAATAAATAAAATATTTAACCATTAGATTACTTAATAGATCACAAGCGCTTAAATAATTAAGTGACTGACTAATCCTATTAAATTTGCAATACTGGGGGGCGGGGGGGGGGGGGCAAAGTTGTACCAAAGTTAGTGCATTTCAAAGTTTATATAGCATTATTGCTATGGAATCAGTAACTTTTATTATGAGTAACATCCAGATCATTATTCTTAAGCAGCTATGCATCATGAATTAAGTTGCGCAGAACAAAAGCTAGCGCACGGTGGGAGGCTGCACCCTCATTTATAGGTGTCCATCTTGAGAGGGACGCCACTCTGATCCCAGTACACTGATCCCACATACAGGATGCCACCATCTGCTGTCCAGGCCTGATATATTAACATGGGTTTACAGGGGCACACAACTACATATGTAAGTTTGCCCTTATTGCTGACCTTACAATGCACTTAGTATCTTGTACTTGAATAATGCTGTCTCTGCTACTACAAGCAATTTATTCTAACTAACGACCGTCAGCCGTTCATAAATCAGCGTTAGATCCTCTTTTTTCCACTGAGCTGGTGATTTCTTGCCAAACGCAGATAGAGACCACATTCAGAATCCTAACCTTGTATTGACACCTGTATTGATTTTAATTACTCTAATTAGTTCATTATTTCAAAAATCAAACAACGCATTTATTACATGGCTCCCAATAGTGGCATATGATTAGGGAGTTAATACGGTAATGAAGCAGATCAATTATCGCTCAGAATGAAGTAATTATCTCTGTCTCACACACATGGTTCATGTCCCGGTCCCCGAAGTCACCATGACCCAATGGACCACGGTCGCAGACAGGCTTGTCATGTCCCATAGTTCTATCTTAAAGGCTCAAGAGAAGCTTTTTTTTTGTTCAATCACAGCAGTTCAGCTTACAAAGTATACCTTACCCAACGCCACAATGTCATCCATGGTCCTCAACACCACATCATGCTCCTACATGCTGGAGGCAGCTTTTCACGGCCCGTCCATGGATGATAATTACTCAAGGTCACATTTATTTGTTTACTTTGAAATGTCACAGTTAGGCCACACCCCTACATCATGACCGATCTGATCCGCAGCAACAGTGTCCTGCGTTTCTCAGCTGCTATCAAGGACAGCATATGGTTTGAGACCTTGATGATGACCTATGTGGTCATCCTGGATAAGGATACCTTCTAACCTTTCATATCAAGTGCAAATCACTTGCAGAAATTATGGTTATACAGTACCAGTCAAAACTTTGGACACACCTACCCATCCAAAGGTTTATTTGTAGAATTCTCTACATTTTAGAATACTTGTAAAGACATCAAAACTATAAATTAATAAATATGCACTGGCCAAAAAAATCTATTTTTTGAGAGTGGGGTAGCTATGCAGGTTGAAAATCAGAAGGTTGCTGAGTCAAATCCCATGGTCAATGTGATCCCACCACTGGGTCCTTGAACAAGGCCCTTATCCCCAATCGTATATCCTGTATATGGAAAAGGAGAAACATTAGGTTGATGGCTGGAAAAATAAAAGATTCTGGTCCTCAATCTACAAAAATAAGTTCATATGAAAGTATGTAAACCTGAAAATTCAAAGAAAATTCTGTTCTAAAATGAATATCTGCTGTTTAGTATTTTATCTATTAAGATACAGCTCATAATTCCACATTATAGATATTTGAACAACAGGGTTTTTACTGAAACAATTAAGGTTAAGGGAATAACATCAGAACCTTCCCAGAAGATGACAATGTTTTGATTTTCAGTTCCCATCCAGGCACAGAATAAAGGTCTGTTCTTTGTTTTATGGTTAAAAATAATTACAACTTTTTTGTTTTTTTAAGAGAGTTGACTCCGCTAGATCTCCACATAAGACAATATTGCCCTTCATATCCAAGTTCTCAACTCCATCAACTATGTCAAAAGTGTCCTCTAGAAAACACATCTGGTGGCTCAGATGCATAAGGACTGTATACGGTGTTTAAGGATTAAGTCTGCATCCCGGCCGTCTGTTTGTTCCAGGTGTGCTCTTTAAAAGTGCCTTCGAGCAAAACAACCTGTTCACTACAGCAGCTTATTACAATAGCACTACTGGCCCCACATTGAGATGAAACCCAGGAAAGTATAATTCTTGCACGCTTTTTTGTTATGCTTAAAACCCAAAATCAGAGCAAACTGGATTGTGCAGGACCGGCCTTGGAGAAAGCTCAATCAGCTATATTACACTGGGTCTATCGAAACCAGGAAACCAGCAATGCACGCAAGAGGTAAGAGGATTCTCCCTTATAGTATGTTCGTAAATGCAAACCACAGTAAACCAACACTTGGTGTTGCCTTTCAAAATAACGCATTTGAAAATACTGATGGTTAAATAAAAAAATTACAACATTGTATTAGTGTCTCATATTACCAACTGCAGTGTGTTCTTTGTAGTTTCAAGAGGTACCAAAGTAGCTTTTAATCCACTGAATCGGATTCATTTACAATTATAGTCATTATAATAATGTTTACCAGCCAGGGGACAATGTGATATGCTTCAGAAGCAGTCAACCACCGTTGCTGACTCCAATCTAATTCTTGCGACTCTAGCTACCAAAGAGAGATGTAAACAAACCTGCTTCACTGATGAATAACTCGAAATAGAGTGCACTATCCAATAAACTCTGCAGTAATATAATAACGGCCTCATTTATCTTAAGCTCTAAAACTTAGTTTTCGTTGAGCCCTACGTAGGCTGTCATTCATTTCTATATCGTTAATGAAAATACAAGATTTTTTTTTGACAATTTAGCAATGACCAAATGCTGACTATCAGCAGAAATTTTCGATATGCACTAATATTTTATGCATTTAGAAAACCATTTTATTTACACACTGAACATTTACCACTCAGGAGTAAATAATTTAATGTGAGTAATAAATTATTAAACAACTATCAGCACAAAGAAACAAATCATACTTCTATGCTGGAAGTTGCATTTGCAGGATACAGGTTGGACAGTGGCTCATGATAATACTGCACATCAAAAACATAGAGCTTTTGTTACTGATATGGTTCACAGAAAACATATCACCTCTTTTCATAAATATTTCACAAATATTTAAACACAAACATCTACTACTAAAGACACAGGCAAGAACCTTAAATGCATTCATCGTAAAACTGCTTTGAAAATTCTAAAAACCTAAAAAAAAACATATCTGTATATGAGTGATATATTAAAAGACGATGTAAGTAAATATCTGACCATATGTAAAGACTTATGCTTAAAAATCTCACATCTTTTTGATAATAATTTTCTCTTCAATATTTTCCCCCATCAGAAAATATAGAGTTTATTACAAGCATACATATTTGCCTTCTTGCAGTCTAAATGCCTTACAATTAGATTATATTTCTTTAAATCTACTGAAAATATCTTTGCACGGCACTGATTGATAATGCTTCCTTTGTCTTTAGACTAGCATGGTTATCTCCCATCATGTGTGTTTAATCTAGCGCCAAGACTTTAAATATGCTTTTTATTACTTCCATTCCAGACTTCCATAAACAAAACAGTAGTGTGATGGGTGCTTCCTCCCGTTACTACTCCTAAGAGCAAAGAGAATGACATAAACCAACCAAAATGGAAAAGATGGAACAGGAATTTAAAAAGACTTACCGTAATCGCCTGATCAGAACTGCCAATTTTTGCCTGCAGAACGGCCAACTTGTCATTGGCTTCCGTCTCAAGGTCTTCCACTGTCCGAACCAAAATCTGGTTTTGGTCACAAAGATCATTCACGTAGGATCGCAGAATCTGCACTTTCTTCTGGAAAAAAAGAATAATCAAGTGTGAGACACTAACGTCTACATGCGTAACCTTGCAGACAAATTGTATATACGTTTAGCTGCTTAGCTGACAGAACGGTTTTGTTTGTTTTACCCATTTTTACAGTGAGATGTTTCACCTGAACAATTCCTGTTAAGTACCGTGCTCAAGGGTACTAGACCAAGACCTTGCTTGCACTTGAACCAGCAACCTTGAGGTTATGAGTTCATAACCACTACAGTACATACTTGCTCCTGCCCTATTATTGGCCTTAAAGGAATAATTGTGCTCGATTAGTAAATAAGTGTCTTAAGTAATACACAGGGGGTGAGTTCTCTCATCTATTTCCGCCAATGCGACATTGGAGATATGCTCGTGACATGACACTCTGCTACAAGACATGGCTCAAGAGGTGCGACATTCCATGCATCTGCTCCCTGCCCTGTTTGGTTGGTATCCTTGTAAGCTGCATGGTAAACGGCCCACTTCACTACACCAAGGATGAGGCACACGTGGGAAAAAAATGGTGTTAGGCTTTGACCACCCTTGTCCCGAAAAATCAATCATTACTTGACTTATGCTCTGCCGCAATATGACTATTTGTGTACCTGGTATTTCTGCATTTCCCTGAACACCTCGAATGGGCCATAGACCATTATTATGCACAGTCTGTCATTGTTTTTTAAAACAATGACAATAAAGATGCATTCTATTTTATTATTTGAAAATGACAGCCAGACTAGTATAGATAGATAGATAGATAGATAGATAGATAGATAGATAGATAGATAGATAGATAGATAGATAGATAGATAGATAGATATTAAATATTCAGTATTGTCAGATGTGTTCTTGGAGGTTTGAATTGTAAGGGAAATTATCGTAGACCGCTGGATGTCACTTAATTTAATTGCTACAAAATCACCTTGTAAACATGGCCGCACATCAGGTAGCATTGCAAATATCAACTGCCTCTCATATGGGTGAATCAGCCAAGCATTACTTTGTAAACTTCATTACAGTGGTTTTGATGTATAGGCTGGGATTTCAGCATGTAACTGAATAATTTCACATGACAATTTAAATGATTTGGAGCCTTTTAAACGTGAATCTAGAGGAAGATACTTTGATCCATGCCGCAGGATGGGACCTTAATGCAATTTGCCATCTGATAAAAGTAAGCTGCTTCTATGGATCTACCTTGTGATGTACTGTTAGGGAGCGTAGTTGGAGCTACTCATGGCATTTGTGTAGTCGTAATGAATATTTGTGACAAAATGTAAGCACTGCACCTACCATATTGTTGTAAACCCATACCCTCTCCAAAAAAAAAAAAAAGATTACCCATGTCTACTGGCGAATTTCTGTCAATAAAAGTAAATGAATCGTGCTACTTTCCAGCGTAATCTGAAGAATTTTGTACCCAGAGTAGTATGTATAAATCTACATGCTGCAAAGCCGTAACTCTAATATATGTATATATGCCCGCCAATATATATATTATAATTACAGCCTTTGTAACCTCCCCCCTCAATGTTGACTCCATGGCTACGGTTACGATATGCTGGCCTCTTTCTCCTGCAGTTTCTACAGGATTGTAACTAGATTGTAACTTCCTTCGTAACATCTGGGACATTGTTATTTATTTTATGAAGGGTAAATATAGTTAAAGTGCTTCATCAGTCCGCTGAATGTCACCTTTAATGACACTTTGATTCTGGGGTCACACAAAAAATACATAGATTCCCCCCTAATAAGAACACAGCAGCAGCTTCGGACATGGGTGCAGTTTTCCTTTCCTCTGTACAACAGAACACCTCTCTGGTTGGGTCGGAGAGTAATACTTTTTAAAGCCGCTGGTTCAGCTTCTTGCAAGGCGTGCGGAGACGGGACGGACCACGGGGGACGCTCCCTTACCCGCAGCACCTCTTCGCGATCGCCGGCTCTCAGCTCCTGCGACTCCAAGCGCTCCAGCTGTTCCTCGTATAGAGTTTTGAATCGGTGCAGCAGCACTTGCATGTTTGTAGTTGCGGATCTATTGGCGACCGTGCACGCTTCATCACCGCTCACCTCTGCCGATCTCATCTCAAAAGTTAATACATTACTTTTATCCATGTTGCCCTTTGATTCCGTAACATTGTTGGTTTTAGTATCATTCTCTAATTCAAAATAACATGTTAAACGATTCCCGAATACGACTAATTAACGTGGTTATGTAATTAGTCAAAAGGCTTAATTCTGTTGAATAATATATTGAGCAGTTGATATTTATCTTATAATATTAGCAAAACAACTTGTGCACAACAACTAATAACTATATTTTCTTTTTTGATTAATGTCACGTAAACTTGTTCTTATTCAGGTATAAATTTAGTTTTCAAACTGTATGAATTCCATTTTTTTATTATATTTTTCATTAAGTGTTAGACATAATTTAACTGCACTACCTACCTAATTCAAACAGACAGTTTACAGTTGTTCAATCTAGTTTGCTTGTCTCTGCGGCACGCCCACCGCCAAATTCGATTGGTTCTCACGCCACTAAAACTCTGACATTCTGCGGCGATTGGTTTAAACGCCCGTACCGAACGAGTGCTATGGTGATTTTAATAAACAATCTGAGAGAATTTGGCGCTGAGATTTTCGTTTTTGCCTCCCTGAACAGAGTAGCCTGGTCGGCAGAAGGCGATTGGTCCCAACTGATCACGGGTTCTAGTTACGAATGATTTTATTGGCCTACTTTCACATGCCTCGTGACTGCTACCACGACCCGGAAATTAGGTTTGTTTCCGCACCGAAAGGATTTGCATTTGCTCGTGGGATATTTATCATGGGTAAATATGTATTTGTATTTTATACATTTCGGTAAATATTATATTATGAAAGCTCATTGTAGTAAACTAAGATGGTGAACCAGAAGGATATGGATTGTTTTGCGTGCACGGCAAGTTCGAGTAATGATTATGGGCAGAATTATTACAGCTCTTGTACTGACATGACAGATCAGAGATCTAACTTCCAAACTTCTGCAGTTCGTAAATCATTTCATCGTTATTTCGTTAATAAAATCATGCATATCAAGATCTGTTTTTCCATGAACCGTAAACAAGGGTGAATTTTGTGACATTCGTTTCTTATTACTTTGTAACTTGCATTTTGCTTTATTTTTGTCTTAAAGTATAATAATATGTTTCGGCAACGAAGTTTGCTAGTACATCAACAATAATCAAAAATAATTTTACCACCGAAGATGTCAAAAATGTCCTTGATAGATATCTAGGTTATAAAGCGATCGGCGCTAAAGTCTTTCGTTTCATTTGTGTTTTGTTTTGGTACTTAAAAAAAAAAAAAAAAAGCGAATTAATACCCAACTGCGTGAGGCATTTCATTTTTTTGGTCAGTGCATTTCGTCCCTAAATGCACCTCTCGCAGTTATTCTGCGTATTAGGATGAATGTCATTCCGATGGAGTAAGTAAGTCCAGGTTATGTCAGGATAAGCTCTTTTATTTGTAAGCAGGACTCCTTGCGGGCTCTCAAAGCACACATGCGAACCTGTTTACTGGGAACAGTTATGAACGATTTGTTGCAGCATATCGCTTTGCCTCCCTGCTCACATGTTTTAATGCTTTTCGACATGCGAGCGGTTTCATTTTTCCGGTGTTACGGCCGATCTGTGCAAAACAGCCTGATCTGTAGAATTTAGTGCTGTAGATTGAAACGGGATGATCATAGCCGACTCTGAACTCTCCTGCTTTGGCCTGAAACGCTCTTGTCACCGCTCCAGATTAATACACAGGCATCACTATTTTGGGATATACAGATGCCCAGTTCTGCTTTTGGATACTTGTCTGTACCAGATATCAGATCTCCACTATTAGGATTCTATTGCTATTTTAGTATTTTAATTTTTTAGTTTTAGTGAAGGGAAACATGGTGAAATTGTTCTGCCTACTTCAAAGTCATCAGTGTCTCATTGCTGATTAAAGCCATTCATGCAAAGTGTTTGCTAGGAGGTGATCTGCATAAAGTCTATGCATTAAAAGATTAAAATGTGTTTTAAATACTGTTCCTGGAAATTTTCAAAAATATTTGCACACCCACTTGTAGAGCAAAGCGTCAAACAAGCAAAGATTAGAGCAACTGGGGTTAAGGTCCTTGCTGAAGAGTTCAATAGTGATACAGGTATTCTATTGGCTATGGGATCTAAACCATTGACCTTCTGATCTTTCACACAAAGCCTTATACTGCAGTGACAGACTGCTTATACTGCAGCAATTTGATATGTAGTAATGTTCACTGTACTTTGCAAATGGTGATATGTATTTTTTATTGCTGACGTTATTATACTGAAATCCTCTTTCATAGAAAATGTTTATTTTGTATAGTATTATGTAACTCACTATTGAAGAAATATTTTTAAAGCTACTTCTTGTGTTGCTTCTGAACACAAACAATAGTATAGGGATCAAAGTTAATCTCGATACCCCTGTTAGTGCTGGAAAAACACTAGGACTTGGTTGACATTATTGATTTATAAATATTAGTTTCCCACAAACAATCTGCATAGTTGTTCCCTCATTCACATTCATTCAAAACTTTCTGTTCTTTTCAGATATTTTTGGTTGTTACCTTGTTGAGAAACAAACAAATTAGAAAAAATCATAGAATTGTATAGAATTTAGAATCAAATTGAGCAGAAAAATAGAATATATAGCACAGTAATCAAAATGTTTTACTTTTAAAGTTTTGGGACCTGACTTTTAAAGTAATTGGTCTGTACAGAGGGAAGCGTGATCTTAGGAGGACCAAAAGGTTGTCTATACATTGGAACAAAAAGGGGCAAAAAAAAGGGAATTATTTGAACGTTACGTTGGCAAGGAATTCCATTTATTTATTCTGCAGATGTGCTGTAATGTTTGTCTTGAAAGTACAGGCAATGACAGGTTCTTGCTTCTTTTCCAAAAAATGTCTCAGGGATGTGCTTGATTTGTTGCATGTGCAACAAATGTCTGTGAACTCCAGATTCCAACAAGAGAGATGTAATGCTGTCTGGGTCATATGAGCTACAGCACTGTAAAGGTTTGGGCGGAACTTGGCAAAACGATTCCCTCTATAATTTGTGCTTGTAACAAATGGTGCATAAATAATCTTTTTTTTTTTTTTTTTTTTTTTAGATCAATTTACACAGCATTTATCTGGACAATTGTGCATTATACAGTTGGACGTTTTTAGAGATGCAATTTTGGATAATTACTTTGTTCGAAAATAACACGGTCCCAAGGATCACTGGTTAGCAGATCTTTCAGATTGAAGTGTGAATTTGCCTGACCTGCTATTTGACAACTGTAGCTATGAGAGAAACCCTGCATGGTTCTGCAAAATTCAGGGGGCTTTTTTTTTTTTTTTTTAATGCTGAGAATTTGTAATTAAATAATACACTAAATAATAATGTTTTATAGCAGGGATATTAATTACCACCATAAATTAGCTTCATTAAGCCAGACACTAGGAATTAAATAGCACTGATGAAGATCAAGGTTTGCAAACAGAAAATTTAGCTGTACTCCCATTGTATTATCATTCAGTGCATTGATCTTAACATTTGCCGTCTTTTCATAGGTTCTGTGTTCTGCATATTGATTGGAAGCAGACAGTTTCTCGTGGGAGGAAAAGGTGTTTGGCAAACAGTCTTCTTATAACCCAAGTCAGTATTTTATTTGCCTTGCCATTTTAATTATAGTGGCATTTAGCACTGCATAACTGCCAACTAAAATATACAAATTGTATCTCTGTCCTTGAAGATTAACTTAGCAGAATATATGTTGTTTGGTTCATTCAGCAGTTTTTTCCACTGTACGCATTGGCCCATTTTAACGGAGAAGTGTTTGAATTAGTTAAATATGCTGACACGTTGATATTGGTGTGCCGTAAAAGTTTTGCACTCGGTTTAGCGTGTTCAGACCTTACTCTCCTCTCATTAAGTTTCTTTCCCCTCCTTTCTGGGGTTGTAGCCTCAGCCGTTAAATGTTTCATGAGTCTCTAAGCTGTTTTCCCCGGGACGCTTCTGTTCTTGTTAGTTACACGGGCCTTGCATCTTCCACCTTCCAAACTCACAAAATCAATTAATTCCTTTAAATAATTTATCTTCAGTGCAAACCAGATTAGGCGGGGCACATATCTTTGTGTCAGCTTTGTTTTAAAGCATGTTTTTCAGACATTAACTTCCTGTATCCCCCCCCCCCCCAGGCTTTTAGAATTTCTTTTGTGATTAGGGATATGGGGGCCGCCCCTTATGAAGCATTAGCGCGCGACAGCAAAGTCTTCAGACACCGGTGCATTTAATCGCATTCATTTTTCATGACTTGAACCTATAACAATTAGCCAGGACGGTTTCGCCCAATGGATGTCAAGAGACAGATGGCTGTGTGTCTCAGTCAGCCTTTGTTGCACGTTGCTGAAAGTTTAGCTCTCTTTCATTTGGAAGGCGTCTATCTTCCTCCTCATCCACGGTCCTCTCACTTCCCTGCCTGTTCAGCAGACCGGTGACAGTATCGGTATCAGACAGCCCCACAAATATCCCTAAAAGTATGTCGAAGTCTCCTGTTCGTGTTCATATTAAGAAGAGATATCTCTGATGGTTGGACACTCAATTGGCAGCTATTTCACCAGGTTGATCAGTTCCCATTTGGAGTTAAATTACACCTCTGTTAAACAAGCTTGTAATAATTATGTGTCTGATTGGAAGGTCACCAGTTTGAATCCCGTCCACGGCTGAATAGCCACACGTCCGTTGGGCATTTGAACAAGGCCTATAACCTCCCCCCCAAAATGCTTCAGGGGTGCCAAATAAATGGCCTGAGCCTGTGTTCGAGCCTAAGCTGCACTCTTGGTTGTATGTGTGTGTGTGTATGTGTGCGTGCGTGTGTGCGTGTGCCGAGAACATGGTGGGATATGTGAAATGAAGCATTCCAATGTACCTGTTTTTGTGCAAATGGCAAATGAAGCATCCTTTCATTATTACAAGAAGCAGTCGATAATGAACGCGAGGCACCCTGTCCACGTCATCTTGCCAGGTGAAAGGACCGTTACGGGTCCTGGGCATTGCGTCACTTTTCCACATTCACTGTTCTACCTTTCATATTTCTTTGCCTTTTTGGACCCATCTGGAGTGAGAGTTTGAACGGCTCACGGTCTGACGATGGACCCGGTCATCCATGCCGCCTTCACGCTTGGCGGGACGTTGAGGGCACGAGTGCTGCCCGTTTTGACTCCCTGCCAGCCTCTTTTCTCTCTCTCTCTCCCTCTCCCTCTCCCTCTGCTTTTTGGACTCCTATAGGTATGGAAACTGGAATCTTCCGGGCCCCCTGACTCATCTTGGTGGAGTCAGCGAATCAAGGAAACTGATGCATAAAGTATATCAGTTATAATTACCAAACTCCATGCGATGGGTTGCTGTCCCATCTTGGGTTGTTCCAGCCTTGCGCCCATAGCCCCTGGGGTAGGCTCCAGACCCCCTGCAACCCTGAATAGGACAAGCAGGTTCAGAAGAGGGATGATTACTAAACTATCTCACTACTAGTCAGCATATCTCAGGAAGCACAGGGAAAAGTCAGGGGTCACCCTGGCCATAGGTAAACTAAGTAGAGATATCAGATCCCCAAACTGAATGTTTTTGGACTCCATCCACACAAACATAGAAGAACATGCATAGAGGGAACTGAACCCACAACCACACATGCTCTAAACGCCTTTTATATATGAATGTCTAAATAAACTCTGCCTCTGTCATACCGCATCTCTTTCCGTCACCTGTATTGCACAGCCATCTTTATGCTCGAGGAAACTACACTGTACCTCAAGTGAGAGATGGTTGGTTTGTCATGCTCTCAGTCAACCGGAACCTTCCATGTGTCATCGGTCTTTTTATTCCTTCCCCAAGCAGCGATACAGATAGGTGAGACAGACGGGACGTGTCTATTTTCCAAAAGTGTGTGTGTGTATATATAAGATACTCTAAAATGAATGAACCTGACATGTCACAGTCTGCCAATACGACGCTTCTCTCGTGCTGATAGATGTGAGTGGATTTCTAAGTCGTCGTGCGGATGCAGCATCGAGGACTTGCTGGTATGCGCCACGAAAGGCGGCCCTTTTTGTACACACTGGCAGCAAACATAGTCATCGATTACAAGTTTCGATGACTGCTTAAGACCATGGATTTTCTTTTCTGTGGCTGAAGCCTTGTAAATTTCAGCCCTTAATTTTTATAGGCACTGGCCATTGACGGAGGAGTCTACTTGTTATATATCTGGAAGCTACGCTGAAGTCTGAAGGGACCTGTCGATAGTAATCCTGCTATCGACGGCCGCTCTGTAGGAGATGTTCTTTGCCCCAGCTAACGTCTGTGTGATCTTTTAAATCATAATTACATTAATATTGACAGGTCCATGACAATAGTCACATTACTATTGATGGGCCCCTGTCAATGATACGTGTCCAAATAAAACATGTTCATTCATAACTTGTAAACTGTTCAATAAACACTTTGGAAGGGATATCGAGGCTTTCCATCCCCGGAGTGTAGGTGAGATGCCATTGTTTTTCTAGCCTGGCCTCGAACACCAGAGATAGCCGTCGCTGAATTGGGGCTTTAATTCCAGCTGTGTTTGTCTTTATATTCGGAGATAAATCACATTGTCTCATGCTGAATATGCATACAAATATGTATGCCTTCTGTTCCCCCCCCCCCCCCCCCCCCCGGACTGTTATTTATTTATTTATTTATTTATTTATTTATTTATTTATTTTGTCTGTCTTTTCCATGTTAAATAAAATTCTTCACCACATTGGCATGTTAATAAGGATGAGTAGTAAGTTTACTCTCATTTTCTGTTTTTTATGTCCAATTCCATACACGACAGCTTGGGTCCTTGTTTGAACTTGTCACATGTCTTTTTTGAAAATGCAGTGTATGTGTTAGAGAGCCAAACCGGCCCCCACCGTTCATGCCAGACGCGGGTATATAATGAAAGGCTGGGATGCGTCACGCCGTCCACGCCGCCGATGTTTACTGCCCCGCCGGGCCCATGCATTTCGGATAATAGTTCCGTGGGGCGATTTTCGTCCAGAAGCATCCCCGGCCTGTATCTCACGAGCTCTAATGCCTAGAATACACCAAGTTCGTTTTTGGCCGTCAAAAGCTGTCAGGATGTCGATGAGAGTTGCTGGCTGTCTGTTGGGGCAGTGTACATGGCACTGTTGGTCCGCGTCAGTGTTGTTTTGGCTAATTTAGGCTTGAAGCTAGATAGTTAAATTCTTTGATTTGGTTGTTTGTCTACCGTCGTGCTGATGTGTTCCAGCGCAAATTTTCTCAGTCGTTAATCGGCCTTGGTAGGGGCTTGGTATTTTGCTGTTGGTTTGTTGTGTAACTTTTTTCAAGCTGTGCTTTGGGGGTCTGATGTCCGAATAGCATTTTCCTTCCAGATACACAAAGACATGATGCTGACGACGTGAGCGCCTCGACTCCGGTGTTGCGGATAAGCCAACTTGACGCCTTCGAGTTGGACACGGCACTGGAGCAGCTCATCTGGACACAGCTGAGCCGATGCTTCCAGTACTTCAAACCAGGATTCCTGACCCCCTGCGAAGCAGAGCTGAAGGCCCTCCTGCAGCTCCTCCTGTGGAGGTTCACCGTCTACTCCCACGGCGCCACCGTCGGCCAATCCTTGCTCAACATCCGGTACTGCAATGACTCGAGCCAGGCCCATGGGTTCCGGCCTCTGATCCAGAGGCAGAAGCTCTGGTTTGGTTTGTGGACAGTCGGAGAGAAGTGGTTGAAGGAGAGGGCGCATGGGCTATTTCTCAACCGACCCTCCGAGTCACCCCTCCTCAAGGTCAGACGCATCTTCGCCATCCTCAGCGGTGTGGCCAAAGTGGCCAACCTATTGAACTTCCTGCATTTCCTGCGGCGGGGTCGGTTCCCCACTCTGACGGAGCGCCTGCTGGGTATGCGGGTAGTTTTTGCGGGATCACCAGGAGCCCATGACGTCGGCTACCAGTACGTGAACCGCGAGCTGCTGTGGCACGGCTTCGCGGAGTTCCTTATCTTCCTGCTGCCTCTCGTGGGTGCCTGGCGGCTCAGAGCCCGCGCCCTTTTGGCACCCCCGCAGCGGGAGCCGGGCCCCCTGGGCACCGAGTGCGCTATATGTGGGGAGTGGCCCACTATGGCGCACACGCTGGGCTGCTGCCATGTCTTCTGCTACTACTGCATCAAGAGCCACATGATGGCGGAGGTGAGCTTCTCTTGCCCATGCTGTGGACAGGAGGCCCAGGACCTAGAGCCAGTTAAAATCCAGATGGAGATGACCAAAATCCAGTGAGTGCAAGGAACCTCTACAGACTCTCCGAATAATTACAAATTCACCTTAGTTTTCCTGGATTTATGTTAAAATGTACAGGTTATAGCTCTGCGATGGGATGGATGGATGGATGTACAGGTTATATTGTATATTGTATATTTCTGTATAATAATAATAAATACTGTGACCACCAGTGTGTGTTCGCCTAGAGTGGTATTAATTGATCCGCATGATGAATTTTAATATGTATTGCAAGCCAAATTAATTAATGTGCCCCAAAAAGAATTCCATATTCATTCATTTGTTGATTTGCTGTATTATCTTTCCTCTCAGATGAAGTTCAAGGATGAGTGTCAAATCTGAGGGCTGTCAAAATGATCAAACAAGATGGGGTGGGGGGGGGGGGGGTGGAGTAGAGGACTATCTGTGTACCCACACCAGGATGGATTTCTCGAATATGGAGGTCTGCCCGCCGCGGCGTAACGAAAGCTAGCAGGGTGGCAGGGCTGGGTGCCACGTTGCACGCTAACACGGCTAATGGCCGCGCGGATCGTTATTTATCCTGGCAGTAGCCTTCCCGCGTGAGCCGTGCTCCAGGCGACGTGCACCCGAGCGGGCCCAGAACCGCTGGAGAGTGTCAGGCCTTTTTTTGATCGCTCCAGCTTAATTACAGATCAGCAAGGCAATCAATCTCGTCTCCCTGCATGATGGACTTCTTTGATGGCACACACATGCAGTGCTGAACTAACTCCCCCCCCCAGCACCCCTTCCTTTGGCCTGAATAGGCAGACACATGTACCAAAGTGGTAAATATGTCCATGTAATGTCTTCATGTGATTCATGCCTGTGCATTCAGTAGCCCTGTTGTGGCATATAGGAAAATGAAAGTGCATCAACTGCCCCCCACCCTTTTGAATTTTATTATTTTTTTTAAACAAAAGAGGCTCTTGTGGGGGGATAAAAGGGTTATCGCAAACAAACTTGTATCTTTGCAGAGATACATTAGTGGAAACGGTTTTGTTTTTGTCATTCTGATAAGTGCTTTTGTTCCACGATGAGGAGATCCGTTCTCTCCCCCATTTCCCCCTCGTTTAATAGTTACCGCAGAGTCTCTCTACATTCGTTTTATATAACCCAATGCACACTTGCATACTGCTTAAGGCTGATGATGTCGCATGCAGATGAGGTACCGATTTTGTCAGCTCCAGGAAAACCGGACGTGGAGAAGCAGGGTAGGGTGGCTCGGATAGGGCTGGGTGAACCTCAGGACGCCACGCAGTACCGGGAGAAGCTGGCACATCAAAAACAAAATGCGCCCCTGATGGAATGGGACCCTAGAACTTTCTGGGAGCCAGGCTTCCCTCCGCACAGTGATTTTGACAGGTGCGGCGACATGAGCTCGGCAAGCGCTCTGAGTACTGAACAGTAGCTGATTGCAGCTGTAAATTTAGTTTACATTTTGTAACAGATTTAGTGACGGATCCTTGATTCATTATCACATGAATGTCACTCACAATATAAACAACCACTATCCATTGGCTTTGTCCATATCATGTCCATTCAAGAACTTCTTAAATTATACTCATGCTTATATTTACAATATTATATTTACAATTATACTTATACATTCATGTTCACCCATAACTTTAAAAGATGAGTCTTAATGTAGTGAAGTTTTAAGTAATGATGCCGAACCATTTTATTGTCCTACATCCCAGACTGATTAATAGTTTACATAATCGCTTTAAAATATAACTAAAGTACCGTAAAAAATAGGTCTTGCAGCTGTTCGATATGGCTGCTCCAGTTTGAGAAAGGTCCGGACAGGAAACTTTATAATTATACATGACATTGTTGACTTTTTTTGATGTATGCCTATAGTCATTCCCATATGTATAGCATGAAATGCCAGAAGTGTGCTTTTATTGTATTTTGTGAATGTGAAACTAATTGTCTTTCCACTGCTGAGTATATTTATGAATTATACATGAACATTTTATCATGCGGTCATAAAATGTACATATGATTTTTCCTTTTTGAGGGGAGGCTGACTTTAAGATACATTAGATAGGTGATGTTTGTTGTAATGGATTTAGAACCGCATAGACAGGATTGAGCCCATATGGGGAAGGCAGGCCTTGCGTGCCTGTTTGCCCAGACCAGTGAGTCGTTCATTCCAGAACCATGCAGTACCATGTGTCAGGAGACAACAACAGGCAGTTACTGGCTCTCACAGCCTGAGGTGAAGCAGGCCTCTGCCGAGTCCAAAGCTCTCACTGCATTGATGTCTAATACACACTAAATTGCAAATAATCTGCAAACATCCTTCCAGACGTCCCCTCGAATTTCCTGAAGCTTAAGCTGAATCAAACTGCTTTTAAAGTTTGACTATCTTTTAAAGTTGGTGGAGGTTGTAGACCATTTCATTTGGGGGGGGGGGGCAGACTGGGGCTAGTTGTTCTGGCAGGGGAGGGCAGATGCATTTGACCTTAATGTCTTCCAAGTGTTTCATGCACTAGATTAAGAAAACAATTTTGAAAAGTTATTTATGCAATGCATTACAGTCACATTTTTACAAATATGTAACTCACTCTGATTTTTTTGTTTAGACTGTCTTGCTTCCACTAGCTTGATTTCTTTCTCTGTCATTAACTTCGCTTTTCACCAACTGAAGCAACTTGACCACCCTGCCCACTCGTGTTAATAGTCCATCAAGAAAATGTGCTTACGTTTGTGTGTCGCCTGTTCCCAGCACGCTAAATTTTAGACCACATATATAAATGTGAATGATAGTAGTAATGATAATATTACATTTGTTTCAGACCCAAGTAGCATATGTATTTAGGGGGGGCTACGAGGGGCCATGTATGTTGTCATGGGGACACTGCTCTCCGTAGAACCACCCCCCAGAGTTTAGGTAACTTCCAATAAAACAGGGTAAAATATGGGATGTGTTGTCCACTGGTCTCTGGTTTCCTAAAGACATGTCTACAGTGATTGTCAGTATTGTTTCTTTGACTTGTTTTTTGCCTTTAATAAGGCATGTTCCTTATAGCTCACTTAATTCCCGTTAATGTGGCATCTGTTGCCTTGGTTGGTATATAATAATTAATTATTTGAAAATGCAGTAATACATTTAAATGAGGTAGTATTGTTTTGTGAACTATTTTAAGGGGTGATATTGAAAAACGCAGCCCATGCAGAATTTTGATACAGATATTTCTTTTTTTTCAGATTAGTTTGTCTCATCAGCATTACTGCAGGGTAAAATTTGGAAGAAGACGGTATATAAGACAGTATGCAATGTGTTTCCCGGCTCTTAGGAATATTCACAAAGGCAAGGTTCAGGTGGTGAGGAATAAATGCAAAAATCCTATCAAAGTAAAATTGCCCCTTAAAACGGAGATGTACGAGTGCGAGTCTGCGTGTGCGTGTGCAGGTAGTTAGTGCGGCTGCACTGTCTGGTTGTTAAAGCCCTAACTGCACTCTCCTGACTGCCGACTGCAGTGTCCTGAACTTCACACTGAGATCTTCTGTTTTGTTCCTTCTCTTCCTGCACAGCCTGATGAAACATAATAACCTGGGCTGGGATTTAACAGCTTGAAATTACTGGAAACGAGAAAAGCAGCATAAGATGGCAAAAAGCAACTATTGTGGTTTTTTGTGGGCTGCATTTAGCATTTTCACTATATATAAATACACACCTAAGCTATTTTTTGTCAATATATATGTTTAATTATGTGTTTTTAGTTGCTAAATTTCTTTCTTTCCACTGCTAATAGCCTTTATTTTTCTTTAATGATTTTATATTGGCCAAAACTGGAGAGGACAATACTGTGGAGTTACTAATATTATATTCATGCATAACTTGCCAAAAAATAAAACAAATGAACCCACAAGCCAACAAATAACTGTGGCTGGAAAAGACTACAATACAATTGCACTCTTGTTATATGTGAACCAAAACGTGAGTAATACTATAATGCACATAAAATGACAGGACACTTGTGCATCTCTGCACTGAATGTTGTGCTAGCCGAGAAAACCATTTTCCCGTTACCATGGAAACCATACTGCAAATGTGCCCGAATCTGAACTCCTCTTGGAAATCGGTGAACCGACATGTCTACACAGATTAACCTGCGCAACAGAATTTGTTCTGTTTGCAAATGTCTACGCAGAACAGGCAAAGCGTGAGCTTACAGGCCTGTTGAGTATTTCGTGAAATATTGAATAAAGTTGCTTATTTATTAAATGATTTTCATTTCCATACCAAGGGAAAGAAATGTGTGTGTGTGTGTGTGTGTGTGTGTGTATCTGTAAAATATTGTGTGCATATATATGAGCAAAACATTTAAACAAAAAAATATGTAAAACAAAATTATACTATGACTCAAAATTAATTTTATATTATGACATTACTTATCGTTGGTTTCATTGAAATAAGAAATAAAATGTATTATCTGTTATTTTTATATTTTATGGTGTCATTCCATAATCCAAAAAAAAGATGCTAACTGAGTGAGTCTGGTTATTCTATTACACACAGTCCTAAAACATTTTCACCAGTCCAACATTTGTCTGTCTAATGGGAAATACATATTGTTAACTATTTCTGACAATTAGCATATTTCACAGAATGATCAAGTGTAAGAAACTATGGACATTTTGCCTGGTGAATCATAAATAGCGTGCACTGGGCTTAATATGACCTTCCTGTCACTCCTGAGGAAAACATGAAATTCATTAAGCAGCGAGCCATTTCTGGTCTTATCTGTTTTATCCCTCAGGCATTTCTGCCATCAAACTAAAGAGAAATCCAAGACACCACATGATGTAATTATTACAATGCAATTACTGCCTGGGTACTGCTTTATTCAGGTTTGTACATAATGCCGGAATCTTTGCACATGAAAATGAAGTGCTTGCTTTATAATAATAGCAATAACAGTACAATTCTGAAGGTTGGGCTTTGTCCGGCGTGGTTTCATTATTATGCAAACTGAATGCACATCACTGCTTGAAAATAAAGGCAATTTCAATTAACTTAGGAGTGAATTACTTGGGAGTTCGTTATTAAATGATGAATAGAATCCAGTATCCTTTCATGAAATCCTGTACAACAAAGAGGAACACAAAATCTCACTAATCTGACTTATTGCTAAAATCGTGTACTCAATACTCAATGCCCTCCATATTAATATTCCAGCATTATTAGTCTGAGTATCTCGCATGAAGTATGCACTTTAGCCTGTACGGTGCTCCATTTCACTAATTTTGCAAATCACAAATGAAGCACTCTTCATAATCTTCGGTATGCTATTTCAGGTTATATTACCAGGAATATGGTTTCCACGCCATATTATAATAAATGCAAAATATGCTCTTTGCATTGATTTATGCATATTTATGTGTCCATGTAATTAATAACCGTGAAAATGAAGGATCATTTGTGGCTGGTGGACCTGCATCACAAACGTTAAATTAGCTACCGATACATATATTAATAAGAAAAATGGTTAATCAGAGATTATCAGAGAGATACATATAGGTACAGTAGCTTATAATGTTTTGTGATTCTCGACTTCCTTGTTTGCTGTGTGATGCAAATCTTGTCACTGTTCTAAGAGATTACCAGCTTTTACCTGGTAGTGTGCAGATCATTGGGAAATGTGGATTGTGAGCAGGGATTGTGGCTTCTGAAATTCCTCGCCTCCGTTTGATTTATGGTTTCTCGGGCAGTGTTTCGGGCAGCCTCACCCAGCGCGCTGGACCGACTCCCTGCCCAGAGCCACTTGTGAATTTAAGCCCCAGCGAGCCGGGCACTTCATCAAAACCAGAGACAAGGGGCAGGATGAGCGCACATCTGCCGGCATCCCAGTAGTTATTTTCAGCAACACGGTTTTGATCTGGTGTTCCTGAAGCGCCGTGGCACGCTATCAGCCACGGCAAAAGTGAACAAAGATGTGTATTTGCTATATTCCCCATCGGGTGCACCTTTCTGTCCCTTGGTGGCGAGTATTTGGTTGTGCCAGCAGCTTAGCTGGACAGGAAGGTGCAGTTTTAGTGACATGGCTGTGCAGAAAAAGAAGCAGCTACCTCAGCTAGGGTCAAGGTGAATGTTCTATTTCCCAATCTAGTCCTCAGGGATCCATTGACAGTTGGGGGCAGCAAAAATGTGGACTGTCTGGCAGGGAGTTTGGAGGGAGCAAAAATGTTTACTGGCTGGGCGCTCACACAGTCCTATTTCCTCGGGACGTCACTCAGGTACGTAAAGGCTGAGTCCGAATATCACACCAAACCAACAGCTTTGCCAGCTGAATTGTCTGAATGAGTGTCCAGACTTAATAGGTGTAAAACACTCATGCTGATCTCTTTAGATCTCTTCATAAATATTCCATCCATATTTGCACCTTTCTATATCATGTTACCGCTACAAGGTCACCAGGCACCTAGGGCCTGTCCCAATAAGCAAAGGAAGCAAGGAAGGGGAGACCCTGGATGGGAAGCCAATTCACCACAGATCATGCACACAATCACACTATTTACAGAGACCATTTCAGCTACAATTTCTTGGACTGAGAGAGGAAACTGGGGTAACGAGAGTGTGCACAGGGAGAGTGTTCACACTCCACACACATAACTCTGGGACATTTCATGCATTTATTGAATATTCTTTTTAATCACTTAACCTGAGTTTCTGTTCTGCTAACTGGTTGCAGAGCACTGGTCTGAATCTAAAGTGTCAGCCTTTGATTCTTATGGAGCAGCAGAAAAGACACACATGACCAGTGTGTTGGTGCCAGTGGTACCAAAAGGTCAGCTGTGCGCTGGGAAAACCTTGGAGACCTGCTTGTGCTTTTTGGTCTAGTCAGGAGTCTGTAGTTTTCAGCCATAGCTCCCCATTGCGTGCTTGTCATGAGTACTGTAGCTATGTAAACCTCCAATAAATATTTGATAGCATGTGTTTTCTTAAATGAAAGCTGTTGCAGATTTTATGAGCATGGTGACATTAACGGCTAGATTTAGTTTATGTGTGTATCTTAAAATGCTGTGGGGATGATTTGAGAAATAGATATTTGTCAGGGAAGTGATTGAAATGTAGTCGTGTCACAGGCAGCATGCTGAACTATCTATTATGGATGTATGACCTGGGACAGCCTGCGATAGCCAATGAAAATATCCATTCAGGTGGTGTGGAGAAAGACTGACCAGAGCACTAAATGAGGCTGTCTGCCATCCATGTAAAGAGGATAAGGAACAGCAGGCCAAAAAGGAGGAGCACTTTGCAGATAACCCCCAGGGTGGCAGCTTCTGTTGTCATAAGGAATTCCAGATGTTCATGTGCTGCGTGAGACGGAAGAAGCCAAAAGCGAGAACACCAGCAGGGAGGGTTGGTACGGCGCACAGCTGCCGAGAGACTCGCCAGGGAAGCTTGACTTGGGATCCGGCGCCAACAGGGCACTCTCGGTCACATGGACAAAATAGAATTAGCAGGAAGGATTCCTCCGGTCTCCGTGAAGACTCAGAGACTGCAAGTGCCTCCACATCCAACATCTCACAGTGTACGCAAGCCCACGAGAAATCCTCGTCAGTGTTAGATTCGCGACGTTCGCCGCGGTGATGTCACCTCATACCCGGATGGGGTCTGCGCCATGGGTATAACTGCAGTGAGGAATGAGGAACATGTTATCAAAAGGAATTAAAGGCAGGCAAGGAAACTCAAATAGCTTTATGCGAAATATTTCAACTTTTTTTTTCCCCCCAATACCAAGAGCGGCTATAAATCACTGGAGCGTGAACAGAATGAGGTTGTGGGGAAAGGAGCACTTTCCACGTGGATGTTCTGTTGTGTCTGGAAGGCTTGTGCTTGGATCTATAGAGTCGTGGCCAGGTGACAGTGCGTCTTCCAGACCTATGCAGAGCCATGTAATTTTATTATAACCGATACATGGATTAAGGAAAGCACAAGAGGTTTGAATCTTAAATAAGAAAGAGGCAGCCTACAGTATATTATCTCTGAAGCATGTAAATTATATCTTCTGAGGGTTTACATTAATAACCTCTTAAGAAATGCAGTGCGACAAGTTATGTAAACACAAGTCCCCATATTACATGCCCCCTCCCCCTCCCCCCCTTTCTTTGGTCAGTAAATAGAGCAGTGATTCGTCCAGTTCAATAATTCATTGTTCAAAATGTTGAATTCTAGATAACATCTATTGTAGCTTAAAGTGTATTTTCTTATAAACAGCAATCTGTGGCTCATAAAAATGCATTATTTGATGGCATAAACAAGCTGCTCTCCTTGCAGTCATAGGCAGTAAGGGATCCATCAGTTTTCCCCAGAAAAGCAATTTCATTGCAGATGTTCAGTAATTCCCAGTCACACTAGATTGTAGGGCCCATATCACACAACCCTACTGCAAGGAATGTAAAAGGAAAAACGAGAGAAAAGGCTGTGTTTGAGGGTTTTTTAATGGGACCGAGAGTTATTTGCTGTTTCATCAGTTTTACGAAATAACTGTAAGATAGTCTATCGTTTAACGTATTCTTTTAGATGCCTGCCAATTCCTTTTTCTTGTCTGAAAAGTCTAGACAGGCAGAAATTCAACTTTTGACAGATTCTGTTTGGAATAAATGTCCCTTTCATGCATTAAAGGCTGAATTAAAGCGATATGCATTAAGAGTCAGGACTCCGAGCTCTGCATTTGAACTCCGTGGTTGGAATTTAGTCACAATAATGAGATGACAACAAAATTACACCAGCATGTTTTATAACGTGTGATTAAACAAACAATGCATGTCATTTATTTTTTGAAGATGGCATTGAGGCTCTGCGTGTGTTTCTCTCCAGTCTGTGTGCAAGCGAGGCGTGTGAATATGTGTGCGCTAATGCACAAGCTAGAGTAAGTGTGGCCAGTGGTGGTTTAATGATTAGGGAAGTGCCCTCGTAATTGAAAGGTTGCAGGTTTGGATGCCCGACCAGCAAGGGACCACTAAGGTACCATGAGCAAGGTACTGCTGAATTAGCTGCCCCCTGCTATGTCACATTGTCACGTATGGGTTAAATACAGAGAACACATTCTGTTGTTGTGCACTGTGTGCTGTGCTGTGGTATGACAACTAATCACTGAATTATGAAAACGTGGATAGAAAAGTAGCAAAATGGCTTGTTCCAGCAATTGGTAATAAAATCAACAACTTGATGGTGGAATCAGTGGCACGAGGGCTGTGGCAGACTACTGTTGTTACAATGAGTTGCGAGAGGAGTTTCCCTTTGTTTTGCAAACAGGGTACCAAGCCAAGGTCTGACCATATTGCTGTTATAAATAACAGCTCTCCCTGTTATCACGTACCAGTAGAGACACACGACACTGACAAATAGGCTTTTACAGGTGAACTAAACTTGAATTAAAAACATGAACGACAACAGCATGAAACAGCAACAAAATATTCACAGTTCATTGAAAAATAATGTGATCTCAAATAATGAGAGAGCAAAATGATAGGGGGAAGAAAAGGATTCAAAAGGCAGATTGTATACAAATGAAACAAAGAGGCAGCACTTAAAATCAGTTCCATTTGTATGGAATTTCTCCAGTAACAATATGATAGTAAAATTAACTCTGTAAGGCAGCATTTCTAAATTCCACCAGATTGTTGAGGTTAAACAAAAATCATCAAAACACAATACTTGAGATTTAAAAAATTCCAAAAAGCCATCTTTCACATCAACACAATAAGCACAGAATGAAATTGACCACAAATTTCATCTTACAATTTTATTATGGAGTTCATTGAATGGTTCTGCATCAATGAAATGTATGCATATGCATGTGCAAATACACTGATTTGCCAAAACATTATGACCACCCCCACATGACATAAATAATTATTTTGTATAATCAGATCATGTCAGGTTCTGGGGTACATTAGGCACAAAGCCACATGTTGAATGCAGAAGAAATGGCCAGAGATGAAGACCTGAGTGACTTTAATAAGGGTTGAATCGTTGTGGCCAGATGATACGGCGAGGCTTGTGGGGAGCTTACAGTCAGTCATGGTGAGTATCTACTGAGGGCGGTCTGAAGAGGGAAAAACCACCATGCGCCGACTGGGTGTTGGGCCACTAAGACATGTTGATGTAAGATGTCAGTGAGGACTGTCCCGTCTTGTACAAACCCACAGGAGTGCTGCTGTTGCACATACTGGAGTGTGTGGTTTGCAGCTCAACCAGTTAGAACCAATTAAAATCCTGTGACCGGATGGTTGCCGGTTCGAGTCCTGGCCTAGCTATAACGGTGACGGTAAATCTCCATCGGCCTCTAAGCAAGCTCCTTAGCCTCCAGCTCCAGGACCACTGCATGCTGGCTAACTCTGTACTGTCACCCCAAGGTTCTTCTAACCTGTTTGTATGTCACATGGAGGGTAAGATAGAATAGGTGAAAAAACCATTTCCCCATGGGGATTAATTATCACTATTCTATTCTAATTTACAGTCATGACATACAGTACTTCAAGCCCCACTGCGTATGGGGCTATGTATCTATGGATTGGACTCGTTGGTCCAATACATCCCCCAGATGATTGACACCTACCTAGCCATCCACATAAACATGCAACAGAAAATGGGATTCCTTGGACCAGATGACCTTCCATTTCTCCAAGGTCCAGTTCTGGTTTTTCCATCCTCCAACCATTTGGTCAATGAGCTAGTTCCAGTTATGCCCCTGTTTAGTTATGGTTTTCTAATAGTTTAGTTAAGCTTAAATAACTAACAGTTTTTTTGCAATAAAAACTAGCATGCAAAATGACCCGGGGTGGGTCACTAAGCTTGGATTTAAGAACACTGAAATTTTTACAAGCAGAATCTTCACCCTGTAGGAATGTGGTTTTCTGAGTGCCAAACATTGAATTTATTTCTTACCAGTCTTCATGGTGCACGTTCATAGACTGACATTTTCGAGATGTTTGTTAATGTTACTTACACACAAACTCAGCGCATTAGCCTAGTTTTCATTTGGGGAAATTGATTTTCTGTTCAACGGACAGTTTTAACTAGCTGACTGTTAGAAGCAGTGCTACACAATTACCTGATGCTTGGGTGTACTGTTGTTAAAAGATGTATCGATTACTCATAGCTAAAATGCGATAGCACATGTTCGACTTATAGCTTGCTCTCGTCTCCTTGGTTACTGTTGCACGCCAACGAGATTCAGGGAATTTCAAATGCTTCCTTGATCTCCCTTCATTTCTCTCCACTCATCTGTCACTACTGTTATGCACTTATACATACCATACAAGATCATTTTACTTTGGTAGTTCAGCAAGATAATATATCATTTCAAAGCACTTTTATAATATATATTCTTTGAGATATTATAACACTTAATAGCATTTTATAATATGTTTCACTATACGTCTTCATCTGTTCTAGTTCCATAACCACTTATCCGGTACTGTCTTGTAGCAACTGTAAATTTTGCACTACGAAATGATATCATGGCAACACTACACCTTACAGTAGATGTGCAATTTCTTATTAATGAGTGTCTTCTGCAAAGTAGAGGGCTCTCTAGACAATGGTTTTCCTCACAGAAAGTAGTCAGGTGTGTATCCGTTTTGTGCATGTGGCTTGTAAACTATCTTTTAACCAGCACTTGGAGTCAACCTTCAACTTTCTTCAAACCATCCGGCGCAGCGTTAATCTCTCTGGCAGGATTTGCACACAAATTGCACCCTTATCATTTGGTCTTACACTTCCCGCCTATGGTTAATTTTCCAAACAGAAAGCCACTTGTAAAATTTTCAGAACCGCAGTTGTGAACTCTGTAAATGTAAAGAGATATTATAAAAGGTGACATATTTATTGCCGTTACCATGGTTTTGTTACCAGAGGACAGAACAAATTAAATGTAAAATGATGTTGTGGAAACCTGGCGTAAATTCTCTAGACCCCCAAATGTCTATGCTCACAACTCATTCCTGCATGTGATTTTACGTGCAAAGTAAATAAAATGTTAGCTAAAGCAAAACAAAGGATTCAGCAAATGCTTCTGCACTCCCAGCTCTGACACTGATGTAAGATGTAGGGTGATTGTTCTTCACACAATAACAGACCTTTAACATATCTTACAATCTGCATTTTTTGTATTTGTCATTTTCACATTCTATTTTACAATACAATATAACATTTAATATAATATATGACCAGATGAACAAATCATTATAAGATGAGTGAACAGATGGATTTGTATTTTCAAGTAGACTAGCCTGTTTACATTTTTTATTGATAAACAGGTGATTTTTGGTATAATATTCTGTAGCCTCATTTAGTATTATATATTAACAAGTGTTTGGATACATTAACCTTATAATAGATCGTTACATTTTCTTCATGTTTAAATAGTTGTCCGCAGCTTTTAAAAGACAAATTTCCATTTTCTCCGACAGTGGCCTTTTATTTGCACATCCCTCCCTTTTATTACCGCCTCGGACATCTTATAATCATCGTTTGACAATGTGCCTCGCCGGATTGTAAACAAAACTCTCGGGAAAGTTTAACCTCCTTCATTCCCGGAAGAATAAGCGCGGGGCATCGCTGCATCTGCCAGCTGTGTCTCCATCTATCCGCCGATTCTGGCGTCATTAGAGATTCAGACGCTGCCGGGTCCGCAGCGAGGCGCGGGCTGACCGCGAATGGAATGGCGGCCCCACCGCTGACATCCAGAAATTGCACATTCGTATTGAGATCGTGGACAGAGGAAACATTTATATTTATATCAAAAAGCGCATCTGCTGTTGATTTAAAATACCGAGAAATGAGCGGAAGCGCCAAACGCAAACAGAAAGTCGACACCATGGGGAGACGAGGTCGGCTTAAGAGATGTCCGTCGGAACAACGAATGCGACAACACATTTGCCTTGCGTTTTTCATGTGAGGTTTTCGTTGTTAGTACTAATTCCCTTTCAGAAGATCGCTTAAAGAGCTCTGCAAGTGAAATAGGTTTTCTGGGAAATGTACTCTAGCCTACATCTATCAATGAATCAAAAAATCAATCAATTTAAAAGCCCATAATTGTAACAATTACACACTTTTTGAGATTAAGGTAGTCCTTAGCTTTTTTTGGGTAGGACAATGAATAATCTAATAGTATAAAGCCAATAATATGTATTAAAACATTATGAAACAAAGAATATGTACGTTCATTGAAAGTGAATCTTTTCTTTTGTTACGAGGAAAAATATTCTTCCTCATGAGCAGTTTCTCTGCGTAACCGGATTTGTCTGTCTTAAGCAATTGTCTCTTCCTTCAGCTCTAACCATTTGGGATGCGTATTTCTCTGAACATATTGAAAAACAGAATAGAACAATCTACTGGAGAATTCCCAAAGGGTTAAAAAACCTGCATCTTTTGCAAGCATTTGCTAGCTTTTCTGTAACAAGTCACTGAGGCTTACTTAGATATTCACCCCAGTCTGCCCCTACATATATTTAGTTGTTGACAGTGCAGTCTGCAGTGTATAGAATAACAATACTATGGGCATGCTTCCGTAGCGATGCAATAATACCTTTGGTGTTTATCCTCTCTCCTCTCATCTGTTTTTGCATGAGCGCATGCTATGTGGACAAATATCTCACTGATATTCCAGCAACTGAATCTTTGTGGGAAAAAAAATTATGTACAATCTATTCCACCATGTTGATGGCTGAGCCATGGGATTTTTTGGTGGAAGTTATTCAAGTCAAGTAGACTTCTGGTCCTGGGCAAGTCTTTAGTCCAGGGTGTATGAATAAAGTATACTGTGTGGTCAAAAGTGTGTCAACACTAACGTCTCATTCTAAAACGAAGTGTATTTATATGCAGTTTCTATAATGGCCTCCCACTCTTCTGGGATGGCTTTCCATTGGATGTTGGAACATCGCAGGTAGGATTCTCTGCCATTCACGGTGGGTATTGATGTTGGGTGATCATGTCTCTTTCTGCAGCTAAACTTTCTCCCAGATACAGTATTACCACAATGGCTCCACTTTGCAGTTGACCAGGGCTGAAATTCTGAGCTCTGACTTGTTAGAAAGGTGGTGTCCTATAATGCAGTGTTTCTCAACCTTATTTTCTGCCATGGCACACCAACTAAAAAGCACCAGTTTTCATCCGGTTGAAAAACCGTGCTGTAATGGTGCCAAGCGGAACGTCATTAATATCTTCTGTACTACAGCCCATCCTTCTGCCACTGTTTGTTGCTAGAGGTTGCATGGCTGTGTGCTTATTTATACACCTGTGCCAGCAATAGGTGTGGCTTAATTCCTGTAATTAAGTGGGTGAACAAATTCTTTTGGCTATATAGTATAAGTGAGGTATTACAACAAGTTGTGCTGACACATACCAGGGACAACACCGAATTAGTATTCTCATTTTGTAAAATGATTCGATCAGACGTCTGCCTTCAGTGTCAGGTCATGTGAAGTTGTCGCTACACAGCTGATGTGACACCCTGGCTTGTTCGTAGTAGGTGTCCGTCCTGAATGGCCCATGATCGCATCATGGTGTTGAATTCACAACCTTTCTCTTCACCTGAGAGAAAGTGCAAGGCCAGTGGGTCTCAAGGGAGCAGGCAAAAGTACTAGATTCTTTCCTCTACATTACCCAGCTCTCCAGGTGTTCCTCAGTAAATGAAACGCAGGTGTTTAAGAACGTTGCCTGTGTGTAAATCATCAAGCCAGCTATTAATATGGACCCCTCTCCTGATTAATTGCCACAGGAAGAACAAAAGGAATAAGTATATAAATCTGCTGATGAGTAAACAGGATCGCGAGAGTGTCGGCAATGTTTGCTTAATTCGTCCATTGGAGAATAGCCCCCTGAACCATGCCATGGTTTTCGGGGAAGATTGCAGATGAAGGTTCTGCAAGATCCAGTGGGCTGTTTAGTGATGAAAGATCCCATAGTGCTATGTCCCACACTGATCATTTATTTGTTTGTTTTTTTATCTATGGTCTTATATTTGAGAGTTTGCGGTCATTCGCACACCAATGTCTTCTTGGGTCGAGTTGAGGCCGTGCCAAGAATATCAGCTTCTGCGTAGCCTGCAGAAAATGTATTTTTTGAGGATGATGTGATGTTTGGAATGGTACATTAGGGACTAGCACTAAACGATACCCTCCCCCTACCCTATATCCATCCATCCATTTTCCAAACTGCTTATCCTACTCAGTTGCAGGGGGTCTGGAGCCTATCCTGGAAGCAATGAGCAGGAGGCAGGGAACAACCCAGGATGGGGGGCCAGCCCATTGCAGGGCACACTCACACACCATGCACTCACACATGCACACCTATGGGCAATTTAGCAACTCCAATTAGCCTCAGCATGTTTTTGGACTGTGGGGGGGAAACTGGAGTACCCCACGACGACATGGGGAGAACATGCAAACTCCACACACATGTGACCCAGGCGGAGACTCGAACCCGGGTCCCAGAGGTGTGAGGCAAGTGATAACCACTGCACCACCATGCCGCCCCCCTACTCTCTATGCAGACCTTAATTAGCATGGAATCAGTTTAAATTTAAAGTCTAGGAAGCAGTGAGCCTAAAGTAAGAGCTACTATTCTGTCACTTACCATCAGCATTACAACAGCAGAACATGATAAATGAATGAAAAAGGCATAGCAACAGAGGCATTTGAAAGCATCACATCTAATTCCACAGTAATGTGCTACTTCTACATTACAGTATTACTTAGAACAATGAAATATCCCCTGAATCATTATTCAATGGCCTGTAATGAATCATGTGTTGAGTAGCAAAATGATATGTATATTTACTATTGATAGAGAATGTTGCTTTCCCTATTAATAATATTGACATCAGTTCAGCCATTATGTTTTGGGTGTGTTTCAAATTCATGAGAACCTTATGTGAAGCATATATCACGTCTTGAGAGTGTGTATGGGATTTTGTTTTCTAATGTTTTTATCCATTGATGTATATGTACAACTGCATCTTCATATGTGGAAATGGATATTCACACACACACACACACACACACACACACCAATGTATGTGTATATGAGGTAGCCTGCTATGTATTTACACAATTATTTCGCAGCTTGACTTGATTAGTCAATTTCACTGTCTGATGAGCAGAGAAAACCATTCACACGGGCATGAATTGTCACCTTTCACAGCTGCTGGGAAGATGAAGACAAATAATCCGGCAGATATTGACAAGCTAAAAAGAGCCAAGAATTATCGGTTATGAATGTTGGGGGCGGGGGGAAGCAGCTGAGTGATATCAAGATTATTCCCCCAGATCATCAATCACCAAGGGACACAATTTAGAAATGAAGATCGCAGTGAGCGATGTGGACAAGCGTCTTCGGAAAAAATGACCAGCTGGCATTAAAACTCTGTGATGAGAGCGATTTACTACGAGGTATATTTATCAATATAAATATACTACACTGAGATCCTGTAAAAATAATAAATGTCCTTGGGTTTTTTTCAGTCTCATTACTCGCAGTTCACAAATGGCCAAATAATTACATTTACGCAACCTATCGTTCGAATACCAAAGTTGTTATTCAATCTGCTTCTATTTAGCATTTACCTCTTGCCTCTTCAGAGTCAATTACACTGCTGACGAGGACGTCCCACTTGTCGTGCATACATGGCACACTGACCCTATGTGGACCACTTCCTTCAGACAGGAAGAAAAGTGTCAGGATTCCGACGACTCACCCAAATCCAGAGGGACGTGACGGCAAAAGTGTGCATGGACGTCTCAGTCTGACAAAATCACGTTTTTTATATTGATAAGTAGACATAGTTACGCTTCTTGGCCCTTCAGTGAACGGTGACTTTCAGGCAGCAATTCGGCTGCAGAAATGATCCATCTCCCGGCCGGAGACTCTAGGGCACCTCTGCTGGGACGTGTCAACCCGAGCCCGTGCTATCCTGAGAGCACGACCCGACAGTCATGGAAATAAGAGTTGCTCAGGCACGATGCTCATGAAGACTTGACAAAGTCATATACGCATACAGCAGCTGGGACACTGAGGCCATGCGTGCGCGGCCCAGAGACACGTTTATTGCGAATATAAAACAAGATGAGAAACCAATAGTGTTGTCTTTGTAATGCATCTGCAGCTGAAACTAATGCTAATAATCTTGAGCTGAAACGGGTCACTGCAAACCTCATTAGAGTGAAATGGAGTGATGATTACCAAAACTTACAACCTCATCATTTCTTATCACACTACATTGTAGCCTAGGGGATTAGGGCACGCCGTTCCGAGGATGGATATTTTTGTGCTGCTGAGCAATGGATGTTTATGACGGTACATGCATTCAAATGTCAAAATTAACTGACGCTTTCCTACTGTTTAAAGTCACATTGCAAAAGTTTCAAACATCACATGCAAATGGCAGCAAAAACATCTAATTTCAACATCTTACTACAATGAAAGGATTTTCTTTAAAACTTTAGTTAGAACTTATTCTAAAAAGAAATACAGGATTAATTCAACTGAAGCACATATTTGTTTCTATAATGTGGCAATAGGTTACGGCATGCATTAACTTGGCTAAATATATTTTCACCATAAATTAGGCTCAGGTTTGTACAAATAATGTAATAGCTTAGCATTCAGGCTTGTAGCTAGCACAAATATGTATTTACATATATAATTGAACATTGAAAAGAGTCTACTTTGCTTACACATTGACTTCCGTGATGTTAGTCTGTGAGTGTAACTAGCCCAGGTCCTGCTTGTGGAAATGGGGTGGGACACCTTTAAATATATCTGGATTACAGTTTGCTACAGTTAAGCTGCATGCACCAGTCTTTACATGCATTTGCTCTACACATCACCTTTAATTTAAGGCTCCCAAAACCTTTTTTCTCTGAGCTCCGTACCATGCAGTTGTATGTACTGTCACATTCAGGCTAATGTTTTGCGTAAAGGCAGCACTACAGCTGTAACGATTGACCTCGCAGTGTCGCCTCGTATCAGCAGGGCTGTCAGTTTGAATCTGGCGCCAGCCGCGCCTTCGAGAAGCACTTGCCGGTTTAGAGTTTTGGGTAAACCTGTAACTCCAAATCGCCAGCGTTTGCTTGTGTGCGTTTTTTTGCCCTGCGACACACTGGCATGTAACACAGCGTAACATTACTTACGCCCCCAATATCATTGGACCACCACAAACCCAAATGGATTTAATGGATAATGAAAACTGATGGATATTACATTTAACCAAAGTGGTTTGCATACTGTGTGTATATATATATATATATATATATATATATATATATATATATATATATATATTTGTTTTAAGTGTGTCCAATTTAAATGCCATGAAAAAAGGCTCTAGCGATATAATTCAACAAATATTTATTAGACTCATTTGTACAGAGTATGTACATTGAATCCATTTGCTTTAATCAGCATAGGCAGTCCTGTGTATATGGTACTTTTACACCTCTCATTCAATGCAGCATAAAAAAAGAGAAAGAAGCTTACTCAAAATGATTCTTTACAAAGGTTTTCATTTGCTTAAAAAAAAGAAAAAACCCTTTTGGTTTTATTTTTTATGGTACAACAAAATGTATGCAGCCACATGCTTAAATGCATACCAGAGATGACAGGAAGAAGAGGGGGAGGAAGAGAAAGAGAAGATGGAGGAGAAGTAGAATTGCTAATATATGCAATTTAGTCATAAATAACTTAAAAATAACTATAGATTGATCACATCCAAAGAAGTGGTTTGCAGATACAGTTTTTAATGTATCACAACAATGAGCAACAAACATACTTGATGAACTATTTCCAGAAGTTGTTCAAATACCATCTACAATAAACGTCATTTCAACTATGACAACAGGTCTGTGACAAAATAAAAAAAAAGTTTCAAAACCATGTTATTACCGTAATACGGTACAGTTGAGACTTCAAACATTACAGTAACAAAAACTAATGAGACTACTCTCTATATATAAAACATCAATAACATTTTTGGTTTAGTTTATTTAAAGTTTTAGCCATAGGGGCTTTTTATTAAAACCTCAGGGTGCGTGTCCTGTGTTACCCAGGCATTGCGAGTACATATTGTGTAGAATATGATTGCGCCGTGATAATCCCTTTTTTTGATATCCAGGAGAACAATCCTAATTTCAACCTTTTGAAGGCTGTCCTCTTACACTTGACGCTATCCATCCATAAAAAGGTTTTTGGCTGCTGTGCAGTTGCAACGTTTATGTACAGTTATGTTATTAGATCATCCATTGTTTTTTGTTTGTTTTCTGTTTTGTTTGTTTGTTTGTTTGTTTGTTTTCTTGCTTGCTTTACCGGTCCTTTGTGTGGGAGGCATTTTCTTTTTTTTTCTTTGTTTCCACGCCAACACACCATTTGCACATAGTGTTGACTGACAACTCAGTCTTGCAATGCTGATCCACATTCAGAAGAAAAGGCGAAAGCAATGTTCTTAAAGCCTTTGGAAACAGGACAGTAGCTCATATTTGTACAGAGGAAGGATTGCACCTTTGGAGGCCAACACGTCTCTTATTAAACACAATCAAAAAGTGTCTTCAGGATTAAAATAAACGTTAAAAATACTAAAATCAAATAAGAACATTGAAAAGTTCACATAAAAATGCAGGTTAATAAAAACTGCTGTGAAATTAGCGTTTGATCTTTAAGAAGAACAAAACAAAAAAAAAACAAACAACCTGTACAAGTAAAATAAAAGTAAAATGAAAATGTAACGTGATTTCATCCTTTGAAACAATTTTAAGCATGATTTGATTTAACCTGTCAAACAGTTGCATTACATGCTACTTGTTCATCTCAGAATAGGAATACCAAAAGCAATACATTTTTGCATTTCTTCATATTAATAAATTTGTACCATGCACAGCCAACTACAAATATGTACAACAGCTTTGCTTTCTTTGTTCATAAGCCTTTTTACTTTCATACAAATAGCCTTCTGTTACTTTGGAATGGACATTGTCCCATCTTACCAAAAAGAGTGATGTGTAAAATAGGACACACCTTGACTGCTTTCACATTCTTAAAGTTACACGGCAAAAAAAAAAAGGATAGACAGCAAT